>NW_027448083.1:576196-802149 GCF_038048845.1 Mixophyes fleayi | reverse complement strand
TTCAAGAGTCATGAATCGAATCATGAATCATGAATTGAATCATAAATCTTGAATCATGAATTGAATCATGAATCAGGAAACATGAATCGAATCATGAATCATGAATCATGAATTGAATCATGAATCATGAATCATGAATCATGAATTGAATCATGAATTGAATCATGAATCATGAATTATGAATCATGAATTGAATCATGAATCATGAATCATGAATCATGAATTGAATCATGAATTGAATCATGGATCATGAATCATGAATCAAATCATGAATCATGAAATAAATCATGAATTATGAATCATGAATTGAATCATGAATCATGAATCATGAATCGAATCATGAATCATGAATTGAATCATGAATCATGAATCATGAATCATGAATCGAATCATGAATCATGAATAAAATCATAAATTATAAATCATGAATTGAATCATGAATCGAATCATGAATCATGAATCATGAATTGTATCATGAATCATGAATCATGAATTGAATCATGAACCATGAATCAAGAGTCATGAATCAAATCATGAATCATGAATTGAATCATGAATCATGAATCATGAATTGAATCATGAATCAGGAAACATGAATCGAATCATGAATCATGAATTGAATCATGAATCATGAATTATGAATTGAATCATAAATCATAAATCGAATCTTGAATCATGAATTGAATCAGGATTCGAATCATGAATTGAATCACGAATCATGAATCATGAATTATGAATCATGAATTGAATCACGAATCATGAATCATGACTTATGAATCATGAATTGAATCATGAATCATGAATCATGAATTATGAATTGAATCATGAATCATAAATCGAATCATGAATCATGAATTAAATCATGAATCGAATCAAGAATCATGAATCATGAATTGTATCATGAATCATGAATAATGAATTGAATCATGAATCATGAATCAAGAGTCATGAATCAAATCATGAATCATGAATTGAATCATGAATCATGAATCATGAATTGAATCATGAATCATGAATCATGAATTGAATCATGAATCATAAATCGAATCATGAATCATGAATTGAATCAGGATTCGAATCATGAATCGAATCATGAATCATGAATCAAGAATCTTGAATTGAATCATGAATCATGAATTGAATCATGAATCGAATCATGAATCATGAATCATGAATTGTATCATGAATCATGAATCATGAATCATGAATTGAATCATGAATCATGAATTGTATCATGAATCATGAATCATGAATTGAATCATGAATCATGAATCAAGAATCATGAATCGAATCATGAATCATGAATTGAATCATGAATCATGAATCAGGAAATATGAATCGAATCATGAATCATGAATCAAGAGTCATGAATTGAATCATGTATCATGAATTGAATCATAAATCATGAATCATGAATTGAATCATGAATCAGGAAATATGAATCGAATCATGAATCATGAATCATGAATTGAATCATGAATTGAATCATGAATCATGAATCATGAATCGAATCATGAATCATGAATCAGGAATCATGAATTAAATCATGAATTATGAATCATGAATTGAATCATGAATCATTAATCATGAATTGAATCATGAATCATGAATCATGAATCAAATCATGAATCATGAATTATGAATCATGAATTGAATCATGAATCGAATCATGAATCATGAATCATGAATTGAATCATGAATCATGAATCAAGAGTCATGAATCGAATCATGAATCATCAATTGAATCATGAATCATGAATCATGAATTGAATCAGGAATAAGGAAATTGAATCATGAATTATGAATTATGAATTATGAATTGAATTATGAATCATAAATCAAGAGTCATGAATCATGAATTGAATCAGGATTCGAATCATGAATTGAATCATGAATCATGAATCATGAATCATGAATTGAATCATGAATCATGATTCAAGAGTCATGAATCGAATCATGAATCATGAATTGAATCATAAATCTTGAATCATGAATTGAATCATGAATCAGGAAACATGAATCGAATCATGAATCATGAATCATGAATTGAATCATGAATCATGAATCATGAATCATGAATTGAATCATGAATTGAATCATGAATCATGAATTATGAATCATGAATTGAATCATGAATCATGAATCAAGAGTCATGAATCGAACCATGAATCATGAATTGAATCATAAATCATGAATCATGAATTGAATCATGAATCAGGAATCATGAATCGAATCATGAATCATGAATCATGAATTGAATCATGAATTGAATCATAAATCATGAATCATGAATCCTGAATTGAATCATGAATTGAATCATGAATCATGAATCATGAATCATGAATTGAATCATGAATCATGAATCATGAATTGAATCATGAATTGAATCATGAATTGAATCATGAATCATGAATTATGAATCATGAATTGAATCATGAATCATGAATCATGAATCATGAATTGAATCATGAATTGAATCATGAATCATGAATTGAATCATGAATCATGAATTGAATCATGAATCGAATCATGGATTATGAATCATGAATTGAATCATGAATCATGAATCATGAATCGAATCATGAATCATGAATCATGAATTGAATTATGAATCATGAATCATGAATCATGAATCATGAATTGAATCATGAATCATGAATTGAATCATAAATCATGAATCATGAATTGAATCATGAATCAGGAAATATGAATCGAATCATGAATCATGAATCATGAATTGAATCATTAATCATGAATTGAATCATGAATCATGAATCATGAATCGAATCATGAATCATGAATCATGAATCATGAATGAAATCATGAATTATGAATCATGAATTGAATCATGAATCATGAATCATGAATTGAATCATGAATCATGAATCATGAATCGAATCATGAATCATGAATTATGAATCATGAATTGAATCATGAATCGAATCATGAATCATGAATCATGAATTGAATCATGAATCATGAATTGAATCATGAATCAGGAAATTGAATCATGAATTATGAATTATGAATTATGAATTGAATTATGAATCATAAATCAAATCATGAATCATGAATTGAATCAGGATTCGAATCATGAATTGAATCATGAATCATGAATCATGAATCATGAATTGAATCATGAATCATGAATCAAGAGTCATGAATCGAACCATGAATCATGAATTGAATCATAAATCATGAATCATGAATTGAATCATGAATCAGGAATCATGAATCGAATCATGAATCATGAATCATGAATTGAATCATGAATTGAATCATAAATCATGAATCATGAATCATGAATTGAATCATGAATTGAATCATGAATCATGAATCATGAATCATGAATTGAATCATGAATCATGAATCATGAATTGAATCATGAATCATGAATTGAATCATGAATCATGAATCATGAATTGAATCATGAATTGAATCATGAATTGAATCATGAATCATGAATTATGAATCATGAATTGAATCATGAATCATGAATCATGAATCATGAATTGAATCATGAATTGAATCATGAATCATGAATTGAATCATGAATTGAATCATGGATTATGAATCATGAATTGAATCATGAATCATGAATCATGAATCGAATCATGAATCATGAATCATGAATTGAATCATGAATCATGAATCATGAATCATGAATCATGAATCGAATCATGAATCATGAATTAAATCATAAATTATGAATCATGAATTGAATCATGAATCGAATCATGAATCAGGAAACATGAATTGAATCATGAATCATGAATCATGAATTGAATCATGAATCGAATCATGAATCATGAATCATGAATTGAATCATGAATCAGGAATTAAATCATGAATCATGAATCAAGAATCATGAATCGAATCATGAATCATAAATTGAATCATGAATCATGAATTGAATCATGAATCAGGAATCATGAATCGAATCATGAATTGAATCATGAATCATGAATTATGAATCATGAATTGTATCATGAATAATGAATTGAATCATGAATCATGAATCATGAATTGAATCATTGATCATGAATCATGAATCGAATCATGAATCATGAATTAAATCATGAATTATGAATCATGAATTGAATCATGAATCATGAATCATGAATTGAATCATGAATCATGAATCATGAATTGAATCATGAATCAGGAATCATGAATCGAATCATGAATTGAATCATGAATCATGAATTATGAATCATGAATTGTATCATGAATAATGAATTGAATCATGAATCATGAATCATGAATTGAATCATTGATCATGAATCATGAATCGAATCATGAATCATGAATTAAATCATGAATTATGAATCATGAATTGAATCATGAATCATGAATCATGAATTGAATCATAAATCATGAATCATGAATTGAATCATGAATCATGAATCATGAATTGAATCATTGATCATAATTCAAGAATCGAATCATGAATCATGAATTAAATCATGAATTATGAATCATGAATTGAATCATGAATCATGAATCATGAATTGAATCATGAATCATGAATCATGAATTGAATCATGAATCATGAATCATGAATCGAATCATGAATCATGAATTATGAATCATGAATTGAATCATGAATCGAATCATGAATCATGAATCATGAATTGTATCATGAATCATTAATCATGAATCATGAATTGAATCATGAATCATGAATCAAGAATCATGAATCGAATCATGAATCATGAATTGAATTATGAATCATGAATCATGAATTGAATCATGAATCAGGAAACATGAATTGAATCATGAATCATGAATCATGAATCATGAATTGAATCATGAATCATGAATTGAATCATGAATCATAAATCAAATCATGAATCATGAATTGAATCATGAATTATGAATCATGAATTGAATCATGAATCATGAATTGAATCATGAATCAGGAATCATGAATTGAATCATGAATTGAATCATAAAGCATGAATTATGAATCATGAATTGAATCATGAATCATGAATTGAATCATGAATTGAATCATGAATCATGAATCATGAATTATATCATGAATCATGAATCATGAATCATGAATAATAAATTGAATCATGAATCATGAATCATGAATTGAATCATGAATTGAATCATGAATCATGAATCATGAATTGAATCATGAATCATGAATCATGAATTAAATCATGAATCATGTATCGAATCATGAATCATGAATTGAATCATGAATCGAATCATGAATCATGAATCATGAATTGTATCATGAATCATGAATCATGAATAATGAATTGAATCATGAACCTCGAATCAAGAGTCATGAATCAAATCATAAATCATGAATTGAATCATGAATCATGAATTGTATCATGAATCATGAATCATGAATAATGAATTGAATCATGAACCATGAATCAAAAGTCATGAATCAAATCATGAATCATAAATTGAATCATGAATCATGAATCATGAATTGAATCATGAATCAGGAAACATGAATCGAATCATGAATCATGAATCATGAATTGAATCATGAATCATGAATTATGAATTGAATCATAAATCATAAATCGAATCATGAATCATGAATTGAATCAGGATTCGAATCATGAATTGAATCACGAATCATGAATCATGAATTATGAATCATGAATTGAATCATGAATCATGAATCATGAATTATGAATTGAATCATGAATCATAAATCGAATCATGAATCATGAATTGAATCAGGATTCGAATTATGAATCGAATCATGAATCATGAATCAAGAATCTTGAATTGAATCATGAATTATGAATTGAATAATGTATCATGAATCATGAATTAAATCATGAATCATGAATTATGAATTGAATCATGAATCGAATCATGAATCATGAATCATGAATTGAATCATGAATCAGGAATTGAATCATGAATCATGAATCAAGAATCATGAATCGAATCATGAATCATAAATTGAATCATGAATCATGAATCATGAATTGAATCATGAATCATGAATCATTAATTGAATCATGAATCATGAATCATGAATCATGAATTGAATCATGAATCATGAATTATGAATCATGAATTGTATCATGAATAATGAATTGAATCATGAATCATGAATCATGAATTGAATCATTGATCATGAATCATGAATCGAATCATGAATCATGAATTAAATCATGAATTATGAATCATGAATTGAATCATGAATCATGAATCATGAATTGAATCATGAATCATGAATCATGAATTGAATCATGAATCATGAATCATGAATTGAATCATTGATCATGAATCATGAATCGAATCATGAATCATGAATTAAATCATGAATTATGAATCATGAATTGAATCATGAATCATGAATTAAATCATGAATCATGAATCATGAATTGAATCATGAATCATGAATCATGAATCGAATCATGAATCATGAATTATGAATCATGAATTGAATTATGAATCGAATCATGAATCATGAATCATGAATTGTATCATGAATCATTAATCATGAATCATGAATTGAATCATGAATCATGAATTTAATTATGAATCATGAATCATGAATTGAATCATGAATCAGGAAACATGAATTGAATCATGAATCATGAATCATGAATCATGAATTGAATCATGAATCATGAATCATGAATTGAATCATGAATCATAAATCAAATCATGAATCATGAATTGAATCATGAATTATGAATCATGAATTGAATCATGAATCATGAATTGAATCATGAAGCATGAATCATGAATTGAATCATGAATTGAATCATAAATCATGAATTATGAATCATGAATTGAATCATGAATCATGAATTGAATCATGAATCATGAATCATGAATTATATCATGAATCATGAATCATGAATCATGAATAATAAATTGAATCATGAATCATGAATTGAATCATGAATTGAATCATGAATCATGAATCATGAATTGAATCATGAATCATGAATTAAATCATGAATCATGTATCGAATCATGAATCATGAATTGAATCATGAATCGAATCATTAATCATGAATCATGAATCAAATCATGAATCTTGAATCATGAATTGAATCATGAATCATGAATTGAATCATGAATCATGAATCATGAATCGAATCATGAATCATGAGTCAAGAATCATGAATCGAATCATGAATCATGAATTGAATCATGAATCATGAATCATGAATCATTAATTGAATCATTAATCATGAATCATGAATTGAATCAGGAATCAAGAATCATGAATTGTATCATGAATCATAAATCATGAATTGAATCATGAATCATGAATCATGAATTGAATCATGAATCAGGAAATTGAATAATGAATTCTAAATTATGAATTATGAATTGAATCATGAATCATAAATCGAATCCTGAATCATGAATTGAATCAGGATTCAAATCATAAATTGAATCATGAATCATGAATCATGAATCATGAATTCAATCATGAATCATGAATCAAGAGTCATGAATTGAATCATGAATCATGAATTGAATCATAAATCATGAATCATGAATTGAATTATGAATCAGGAAATATGAATCGAATCATGAATCATGAATTGAATCATGAATCATGAATTGAATCATGAATCATGAATCATGAATTGAATCATGAATCATGAATCATGAATTGTATCATGAATCGTGAATCATGAATTGAATCATGAATCATGAATCAAGAGTCATGAATCAAATCATGAATCATGAATTGAATCATGAATCATGAATCATGAATTGAATCATGAATCAGGAAATTGAATCATGAATTATAAATTATGAATTATCAATTGAATCATGAATCATAAATCGAATCATGAATCATGAATTGAATCAGGATTCAAATCATGAATTGAATCATGAATCATGAATCATGAATCATGAATTGAATCATGAATCATGAATCAAGAGTCATGAATTGAATCATGAATCATGAATTGAATCATAAATCATGAATCATGAATTGAATCATGAATCAGGAAATATGAATCGAATCATGAATCATGAATCATGAATTGAATCATGAATCATGAATTGAATCATGAATCATGAATCATGAATCGAATCATGAATCATGAATCATGAATCATGAATTAAATCATGAATTATGAATCATGAATTGAATCATGAATCATGAATCATGAATTGAATCATGAATCATGAATCATGAATCGAATCATGTATCATGAATTATGAATCATGAATTGAATCATGAATCGAATCATGAATCATGAATCATGAATTGAATCATGAATCATGAATCATGAATCAAGAGTCATGAATCGAATCATGAATCATCAATTGAATCATGAATCATGAATTGAATCATGAATCAGGAAATTGAATCATGAATTATGAATTATGAATTATGAATTGAATCATGAATCATAAATCAAATCATGAATCGTGAATTGAATCAGGATTCGAATCATGAATTGAATCATGAATCATGAATCATGAATTGAATCATGAATCATGAATCAAGAGTCATGAATCAAACCATGAATCATGAATTGAATCATAAATCATGAATCATGAATTGAATCATGAATCAGGAATCATGAATCGAATCATGAATCATGAATCATGAATTAAATCATGAATTGAATCATGAATCATAAATTGAATCATGAATCATGAATCATGAATCATGAATTGAATCATGAATTGAATCATGAATTGAATCATGAATCATGAATTATGAATCATGAATTTAATCATGAATCATGAATCATGAATTGAATCATGAATTGAATCATGAATCATGAATTGAATCATGAATTGAATCATGGATTATGAATCATGAATTGAATCATGAATCATGAATCATGAATCGAATCATGAATCATGAATCATGAATTGAATCATGAATCATGAATCATGAATCATGAATCATGAATCGAATCATGAATCGAATCAAGAATCATGAATCATGAATTGTATCATGAATCATGAATCATGAATAATGAATTGAATCATGAATCATGAATCAAGAGTCATGAATCAAATCATGAATCATGAATTGAATCATGAATCATGAATCATGAATTGAATCATGAATCATGAATCATGAATTGAATCATGAATCATAAATCGAATCATGAATCATGAATTGAATCAGGATTCGAATCATGAATCGAATCATGAATCATGAATCAAGAATCTTGAATTGAATCATGAATCATGAATTGAATCATGAATCGAATCATGAATCATGAATCATGAATTGTATCATGAATCATGAATCATGAATCATGAATTGAATCATGAATCATGAATTGTATCATGAATCATGAATCATGAATTGAATCATGAATCATGAATCAAGAATCATGAATCGAATCATGAATCATGAATTGAATCATGAATCATGAATCAGGAAATATGAATCGAATCATGAATCATGAATCAAGAGTCATGAATTGAATCATGTATCATGAATTGAATCATAAATCATGAATCATGAATTGAATCATGAATCAGGAAATATGAATCGAATCATGAATTGAATCATGAATTGAATCATGAATCATGAATCATGAATCGAATCATGAATCATGAATCAGGAATCATGAATTAAATCATGAATTATGAATCATGAATTGAATCATGAATCATTAATCATGAATTGAATCATGAATCATGAATCATGAATCAAATCATGAATCATGAATTATGAATCATGAATTGAATCATGAATCGAATCATGAATCATGAATCATGAATTGAATCATGAATCATGAATCAAGAGTCATGAATCGAATCATGAATCATCAATTGAATCATGAATCATGAATCATGAATTGAATCAGGAATAAGGAAATTGAATCATGAATTATGAATTATGAATTATGAATTGAATTATGAATCATAAATCAAGAGTCATGAATCATGAATTGAATCAGGATTCGAATCATGAATTGAATCATGAATCATGAATCATGAATCATGAATTGAATCATGAATCATGATTCAAGAGTCATGAATCGAATCATGAATCATGAATTGAATCATAAATCTTGAATCATGAATTGAATCATGAATCAGGAAACATGAATCGAATCATGAATCATGAATCATGAATTGAATCATGAATCATGAATCATGAATCATGAATTGAATCATGAATTGAATCATGAATCATGAATTATGAATCATGAATTGAATCATGAATCATGAATCATGAATCATGAATTGAATCATGAATTGAATCATGGATCATGAATCATGAATCAAATCATGAATCATGAAATAAATCATGAATTATGAATCATGAATTGAATCATGAATCATGAATTGAATCATGAATCATGAATCATGAATCATGAATCGAATCATGAATCATGAATAAAATCATAAATTATAAATCATGAATTGAATCATGAATCGAATCATGAATCATGAATCATGAATTGTATCATGAATCATGAATCATGAATTGAATCATGAACCATGAATCAAGAGTCATGAATCAAATCATGAATCATGAATTGAATCATGAATCATGAATCATGAATTGAATCATGAATCAGGAAACATGAATCGAATCATGAATCATGAATTGAATCATGAATCATGAATTATGAATTGAATCATAAATCATAAATCGAATCTTGAATCATGAATTGAATCAGGATTCGAATCATGAATTGAATCACGAATCATGAATCATGAATTATGAATCATGAATTGAATCACGAATCATGAATCATGAATTATGAATCATGAATTGAATCATGAATCATGAATCATGAATTATGAATTGAATCATGAATCATAAATCGAATCATGAATCATGAATTAAATCATGAATCGAATCAAGAATCATGAATCATGAATTGTATCATGAATCATGAATCATGAATAATGAATTGAATCATGAATCATGAATCAAGAGTCATGAATCAAATCATGAATCATGAATTGAATCATGAATCATGAATCATGAATTGAATCATGAATCATGAATCATGAATTGAATCATGAATCATAAATCGAATCATGAATCATGAATTGAATCAGGATTCGAATCATGAATCGAATCATGAATCATGAATCAAGAATCTTGAATTGAATCATGAATCATGAATTGAATCATGAATCGAATCATGAATCATGAATCATGAATTGTATCATGAATCATGAATCATGAATCATGAATTGAATCATGAATCATGAATTGTATCATGAATCATGAATCATGAATTGAATCATGAATCATGAATCAAGAATCATGAATCGAATCATGAATCATGAATTGAATCATGAATCATGAATCAGGAAATATGAATCGAATCATGAATCATGAATCAAGAGTCATGAATTGAATCATGTATCATGAATTGAATCATAAATCATGAATCATGAATTGAATCATGAATCAGGAAATATGAATCGAATCATGAATCATGAATCATGAATTGAATCATGAATTGAATCATGAATCATGAATCATGAATCGAATCATGAATCATGAATCAGGAATCATGAATTAAATCATGAATTATGAATCATGAATTGAATCATGAATCATTAATCATGAATTGAATCATGAATCATGAATCATGAATCAAATCATGAATCATGAATTATGAATCATGAATTGAATCATGAATCGAATCATGAATCATGAATTGAATCATGAATCATGAATCAAGAGTCATGAATCGAATCATGAATCATCAATTGAATCATGAATCATGAATCATGAATTGAATCAGGAATAAGGAAATTGAATCATGAATTATGAATTATGAATTATGAATTGAATTATGAATCATAAATCAAGAGTCATGAATCATGAATTGAATCAGGATTCGAATCATGAATTGAATCATGAATCATGAATCATGAATCATGAATTGAATCATGAATCATGATTCAAGAGTCATGAATCGAATCATGAATCATGAATTGAATCATAAATCTTGAATCATGAATTGAATCATGAATCAGGAAACATGAATCGAATCATGAATCATGAATCATGAATTGAATCATGAATCATGAATCATGAATCATGAATTGAATCATGAATTGAATCATGAATCATGAATTATGAATCATGAATTGAATCATGAATCATGAATCATGAATTGAATCATGAATTGAATCATGGATCAAGAATCAAATCATGAATCATGAAATAAATCATGAATTATGAATCATGAATTGAATCATGAATCATGAATCGAATCATGAATCATGAATTGAATCATGAATCATGAATCGAATCATGAATCATGAATAAAATCATAAATTATAAATCATGAATTGAATCATGAATCGAATCATGAATCATGAATCATGAATTGTATCATGAATCATGAATCATGAATTGAATCATGAACCATGAATCAAGAGTCATGAATCAAATCATGAATCATGAATTGAATCATGAATCATGAATCATGAATTGAATCATGAATCAGGAAACATGAATCGAATCATGAATCATGAATTGAATCATGAATCATGAATTATGAATTGAATCATAAATCATAAATCGAATCTTGAATCATGAATTGAATCAGGATTCGAATCATGAATTGAATCACGAATCATGAATCATGAATTATGAATCATGAATTGAATCACGAATCATGAATCATGAATTATGAATCATGAATTGAATCATGAATCATGAATTATGAATTGAATCATGAATCATAAATCGAATCATGAATCATGAATTGAATCAGGATTCGAATCATGAATCGAATCATGAATCATGAATCAAGAATCTTGAATTGAATCATGAATTATGAATTGAATCATGTATCATGAATCATGAATTAAATCATGAATCATGAATTATGAATTGAATCATGAATCGAATCATGAATCATGAATCATGAATTGAATCATGAATCAGGAATTGAATCATGAATCATGAATCAAGAATCATGAATCGAATCATGAATCATAAATTGAATCATGAATCATGAATTGAATCATGAATCAGGAATCATGAATCGAATCATGAATCATGAATCATTAATTGAATCATGAATCATGAATCATGAATTGAATCATGAATCATGAATTATGAATCATGAATTGTATCATGAATAATGAATTGAATCATGAATCATGAATCATTTATTGAATCATTGATCATGAATCATGAATCGAATCATGAATCATGAATTAAATCATGAATTATGAATCATGAATTTAATCATGAATCATGAATTGAATCATGAATCATGAATCATGAATTGAATCATGAATCATGAATCATGAATTGAATCATGAATCATGAATCATGAATCATGAATTAAATCATGAATCATGTATCGAATCATGAATCATGAATTGAATCATGAATCGAATCATTAATCATGAATCATGAATCGAATCATGAATTTTGAATCATGAATTGAATCATGAATCATGAATCATGAATTAAATCATGAATCGTATCATGAATCATGAATCATGAATCATGAATTAAATCATGAATCATGAATCATGAATCGAATCATGAATCATGAATTGAATCATGTATCATGAATCATGAATCATGAATTGAATCATGAATTGAATCATGAATCATGAATTGAATCATGAATCATGAATCATGAATTAAATCATGAATCATGAATCATGAATCGAATCATGAATCATGAGTCAAGAATCATGAATCGAATCATGAATCATGAATTGAATCAGGATTCAAATCATGAATTGAATCATGAATCATGAATCATGAATCATGAATTGAATCATGAATCATGAATTGAATCATAAATCATGAATCATGAATTGAATCATGAATCAGGAAATATGAATCGAATCATGAATCATGAATCATGAATTGAATCATGAATCATGAATTGAATCATGAATCATGAATCATGAATCGAATCATGAATCATGAATCATGAATCATGAATCATGAATTAAATCATGAATTATGAATCATGAATTGAATCATGAATCATGAATCATGAATTGAATCATGAATCATGAATCATGAATCGAATCATGAATCATGAATTATGAATCATGAATTGAATCATGAATCGAATCATGAATCATGAATCATGAATTGAATCATGAATCATGAATCATGAATCAAGAGTCATGAATCGAATCATGAATCATCAATTGAATCATGAATCATGAATTGAATCATGAATCAGGAATTTGAATCATGAATTATGAATTATGAATTATGAATTGAATCATGAATCATAAATAAAATCATGAATCATGAATTGAATCAGGATTCGAATCATGAATTGAATCATGAATCATGAATCATGAATCATGAATTGAATCATGAATCATGAATCAAGAGTCATGAATCGAAGCATGAATCATGAATTGAATCATAAATCATGAATCATGAATTGAATCATGAATCAGGAATCATGAATCGAATCATGAATCATGAATCATGAATTGAATCATGAATTGAATCATGAATCATGAATCATGAATCATGAATTGAATCATGAATTGAATCATGAATCATGAATCATGAATCATGAATCATGAATCATGAATTGAATCATGAATCATGAATCATGAATCATGAATTGAATCATGAATTGAATCATGAAGTGAATCATGAATCATGAATTATGAATCATGAATTGAATCATGAATCATGAATCATGAATCATGAATTGAATCATGAATTGAATCATGAATCATGAATTGAATCATGAATTGAATCATGGATTATGAATCATGAATTGAATCATGAATCATGAATCATGAATCGAATCATGAATCATGAATCATGAATTGAATCATGAATCATGAATCATGAATCATGAATCATGAATCGAATCATGAATCATGAATCATGAATTGAATCATGAATCATGAATCATGAATTGAATCATGAATCATAAATCGAATCATGAATCATGAATTGAATCAGGATTCGAATCATGAATCGAATCATGAATCATGAATCAAGAATCTTGAATTGAATCATGAATTATGAATTGAATCATGTATCATGAATCATGAATTAAATCATGAATTATGAATCATGAATTGAATCATGAATCGAATCATGAATCATGAATCATGAATTGTATCATGAATCATGAATCATGCATCAAGAATCATGAATCGAATCATGAATCATGAATTGAATCATGAATCATGAATCATGAATTAAATCATGAATCAGGAAACATGAATCGAATCATGAATTATAAATCATGAATCATGAATTGAATCATGAATCATGAATCATGAATTGAATCATGAATCAGGAAATATGAATCGAATCATGAATCATGAATCATGAATTGAATCATGAATCATGAATTGAATCATGAATCATGAATCATGAATCGAATCATGAATCATGAATCAGGAATCATGAATTAAATCATGAATTATGAATCATGAATTGAATCATGAATCATTAATCATGAATTGAATCATGAATCATGAATCGAATCATGAATCATGAATTATGAATCATGAATTGAATCATGAATCGAATCATGAATCATGAATCATGAATTGAATCATGAATCATGAATCAAGAGTCATGAATCGAATCATGAATCATCAATTGAATCATGAATCATGAATCATGAATTGAATCATGAATCAGGAAATTGAATCATGAATTATGAATTATGAATTATGAATTGAATCATGAATCATAAATCAAGAGTCATGAATCATGAATTGAATCAGGATTCGAATCATGAATTGAATCATGAATCATGAATCATGAATCATGAATTGAATCCTGAATCATGAATCAAGAGTCATGAATCGAATCATGAATCATGAATTGAATCATAAATCATTAATCATGAATTGAATCATGAATCAGGAAACATGAAGCGAATCATGAATCATGAATCATGAATTGAATCATGAATTGAATCATGAATCATGAATAATGAATCATGAATTGAATCATGAATTGAATCATGAATCATGAATTGAATCATTAATTGAATCATGAATCATGAATTATGAATCATGAATTGAATCATGAATCATGAATTGAATCATGAATTGAATCATGGATCATGAATCATGAATCAAATCATGAATCATGAATTAAATCATGAATTATGAATCATGAATTGAATCATGAATCATGAATCGAATCATGAATCATGAATTGAATCATGAATCATGAATCATGAATCATGAATCGAATCATGAATCATGAATAAAATCATAAATTATGAATCATGAATTGAATCATGAATCGAATCATGAATCATGAATCATGAATTGTATCATGAATCATGAATCATGAATAATGAATTGAATCATGAACCATGAATCAAGAGTCATGAATCAAATCATGAATCATGAATTGAATCATGAATCATGAAGCATGAATTGAATCATGAATCAGGAAACATGAATCGAATCATGAATCATGAATCATGAATTGAATCATGAATCATGAATTATGAATTGAATCATAAATCATAAATCGAATCATGAATCATGAATTGAATCAGGATTCGAATCATAAATTGAATCACGAATCATGAATCCTGAATTATGAATCATGAATTGAATCACGAATCATGAATCATGAATTATGAATCATGAATTGAATCATGAATCATGAATTATGAATTGAATCATGAATCATAAATCGAATCATGAATCATGAATTGAATCAGGATTCGAATCATGAATCGAATCATGAATCATGAATCAAGAATCTTGAATTGAATCATGAATTATGAATTGAATCATGTATCATGAATCATGAATTAAATCATGAATCATGAATTATGAATTGAATCATGAATCGAATCATGAATCATGAATCATGAATTGAATCATGAATCATGAATTGAATCATGAATCAGGAATTGAATCATGAATCATGAATCAAGAATCATGAATCGAATCATGAATCATAAATTGAATCATGAATCATGAATCATGAATTGAATCATGAATCAGGAATCATGAATCGAATCATGAATCATGAATCATTAATTGAATCATGAATCATGAATCATGAATCATGAATCATGAATTGAATCATGAATCATGAATTATGAATCATGAATTGTATCATGAATAATGAATTGAATCATGAATCATGAATCATGAATTGAATCATTGATCATGAATCATGAATTGAATCATGAATCATGAATCATGAATTGAATCATGAATCATGAATCATGAATCATGAATTAAATCATGAATCATGTATCGAATCATGAATAATGAATTGAATCATGAATCGAATCTTTAATCATGAATCATGAATCGAATCATGAATTTTGAATCATGAATTGAATCATGAATCATGAATCATGAATTAAATCATGAATCATGAATCATGAATCGAATCATGAATCATGAGTCAAGAATCATGAATCGAATCATGAATCATGAATTGAATCATGAATCATGAATCATGAATTGAATCATGAATCATGAATCATGAATCATGAATTGAATCATGAATTGAATCATGAATCATGAATCATGAATCATGAATTGAATCATGAATTGAATCATGGATTATGAATCATGAATTGAATCATGAATCATGAATCATGAATCGAATCATGAATCATGAATCATGAATTGAATCATGAATCATGAATCATGAATCATGAATCATAAATCGAATCATGAATCATGAATTAAATCATAAATTATGAATCATGAATTGAATCATGAATCGAATCATGAATCATGAATCATGAATTGTATCATGAATCATGAATCATAAATAATGAATTGAATCATGAATCATGAATCAATAGTCATGAATCAAATCATGAATCATGAATTGAATCATGAATCATGAATCATGAATTGAATCATGAATCAGGAAACATGAATCGAATCATGAATCATGAATCATGAATTGAATCATGAATCATGAATCATGAATTGAATCATGAATCATAAATCGAATCATGAATCATGAATTGAATCAGGATTCGAATCATGAATCAAATCATGAATCATGAATCAAGAATCTTGAATTGAATCATGAATTATGAATTGAATCATGTATCATGAATCATGAATTAAATCATGAATTATGAATCATGAATTGAATCATGAATCGAATCATGAATCATGAATCATGAATTGTATCATGAATCATGAATTGAATCATGAATCATGAATCAAGAATCATGAATCGAATCATGAATCATGAATTGAATCATGAATCATGAATCATGAATTGAATCATGAATCAGGAAACATGAATCGAATCATGAATTATAAATCATGAATCATGAATTGAATCATGAATCATGAATCAGGAAATATGAATCGAATCATGAATCATGAATCAAGAGTCATGAATTGAATCATGAATCATGAATTGAATCATAAATCATGAATCATGAATTGAATCATGAATCAGAAAATATGAATCGAATCATGAATCATGAATCATGAATTGAATCATGAATCATGAATTGAATCATGAATCATGAATTGAATCATGAATCATGAATCATGAATCGAATCATGAATCATGAATTATGAATCATGAATTGAATCATGAATCGAATCATGAATCATGAATCATGAATTGAATCATGAATCATGAATCATGAATCAAGAGTCATGAATCGAATCATGAATCATCAATTGAATCATGAATCATGAATTGAATCATGAATCAGGAAATTGAATCATGAATTATGAATTATGAATTATGAATTGAATCATGAATCATAAATCAAGAGTCATGAATCATGAATTGAATCAGGATTCGAATCATGAATTGAATCATGAATCATGAATCATGAATCATGAATTGAATCATGAATCATGAATCAAGAGTTATGAATCGAATCATGAATCATGAATTGAATCATAAATCATGAATCATGAATTGAATCATGAATCAGGAAACATGAATCGAATCATGAATCATGAATCATGAATTGAATCATGAATTGAATCATGAATCATGAATCATGAATCATGAATTGAATCATGAATTGAATCATGAATCATGAATCATGAATCATGAATCATGAATTGAATCATAAATCATGAATCTTGAATCATGAATTGAATCATGAATTGAATCATGAATCATGAATTATGAATCATGAATTGAATCATGAATCATGAATCATGAATTGAATCATGAATTGAATCATGAATCATGAATTGAATCATGAATCATGAATCATGAATCATGAATTGAATCATGAACTGAATCATGGATCATGAATCATAAATCGAATCATGAATCATGAATAAAATCATAAATTATGAATCATGAATTGAATCATGAATCGAATCATGAATCATGAATCATGAATTGTATCATGAATCATGAATCATGAATAATGAATTGAATCATGAACCATGAATCAAGAGTCATGAATCAAATCATGAATCATGAATTGAATCATGAATCATGAATCATGAATTGAATCATGAATCAGGAAACATGAATCGAATCATGAATCATGAATCATGAATTGAATCATGAATCATGAATTATGAATTGAATCATAAATCATAAATCGAATCTTGAATCATGAATTGAATCAGGATTCGAATCATGAATTGAATCACGAATCATGAATCATGAATTATGAATCATGAATTGAATCACGAATCATGAATCATGAATTATGAATCATGAATTGAATCATGAATCATGAATGATGAATTATGAATTGAATCATGAATCATAAATCGAATCATGAATTATGAATTGAATCAAGAATCTTGAATTGAATCATGAATTATGAATTGAATCATGTATCATGAATCATGAATTAAATCATGAATCATGAATTATGAATTGAATCATGAATCGAATCATGAATCATGAATCATGAATTGAATCATGAATCAGGAATTGAATCATGAATCATGAATCAAGAATCATGAATTGAATCATGAATCAGGAATCATGAATCGAATCATGAATCATGAATCATTAACTGAATCATGAATCATGAATCATGATTCATGAATTGAATCATGAATCATGAATTATGAATCATGAATTGTATCATAAATAATGAATTGAATCATGAATCATGAATCATGAATTGAATCATTGATCATAAATCATGAATCATGAATTAAATCATGAATTATGAATCATGAATTGAATCATGAATCATGAATCATGAATTGAATCATGAATCATGAATCATGAATTGAATCATGAATCATGAATCATGAATTAAATCATGAATCATGTATCGAATCATGAATCATGAATTGAATCATGAATCGAATCATTAATCATGAATCATGAATCGAATCATGAATTTTGAATCATGAATTGAATCATGAATCATGAATCATGAATTAAATCATGAATCATAAATCATGAATCGAATCATGAATCATGAGTCAAGAATCATGAATCGAATCATGAATCATGAATTGAATCATGAATCATGAATCATGAATTGAATCATGAATCATGAATCATGAATCATGAATTGAATCATGAATCATAAATCATGAATTGAATCATGAATTGAATCATGAATCATGAATTATGAATCATGAATTGAATCATGAATCATGAATCATGAATCATGAATTGAATCATGAATTTATTCATGAATCATGAATCATGAATCATGAATTGAATCATGAATTGAATCATGGATTATGAATCATGAATTGAATCATGAATCATGAATCATGAATCGAATTATGAATCATGAATCATGAATTGAATCATGAATCATGAATCATGAATAATGAATTGAATCATGAATCATGAATCGAATCATGAATCATCAATTGAATCATGAATCATGAATTGAATCATGAATCAGGAAATTGAATCATGAATTATGAATTATGAATTATGAATTGAATCATGAATCATAAATCAAGAGTCATGAATCATGAATTGAATCATGAATCATGAATCATGAATCATGAATTGAATCATGAATCATGAATCAAGAGTTATGAATCGAATCATGAATCATGAATTGAATCATAAATCATGAATCATGAATTGAATCATGAATCAGGAAACATGAATCGAATCATGAATCATGAATCATGAATTGAATCATGAATTGAATCATGAATCATGAATCATGAATCATGAATTGAATCATGAATTGAATCATGAATCATGAATCATGAATCATGAATCATGAATTGAATCATAAATCATGAATCTTGAATCATGAATTGAATCATGAATTGAATCATGAATCATGAATTATGAATCATGAATTGAATCATGAATCATGAATTGAATCATGAATTGAATCATGAATCATGAATTGAATCATGAATCATGAATTGAATCATGAATCATGAATCATGAATCATGAATTGAATCATGAACTGAATCATGGATCATGAATCATGAATCGAATCATGAATCATGAATAAAATCATAAATTATGAATCATGAATTGAATCATGAATCGAATCATGAATCATGAATCATGAATTGTATCATGAATCATGAATCATGAATAATGAATTGAATCATGAACCATGAATCAAGAGTCATGAATCAAATCATGAATCATGAATTGAATCATGAATCATGAATCATGAATTGAATCATGAATCAGGAAACATGAATCGAATCATGAATCATGAATCATGAATTGAATCATGAATCATGAATTATGAATTGAATCATAAATCATAAATCGAATCTTGAATCATGAATTGAATCAGGATTCGAATCATGAATTGAATCATGAATCATGAATTATGAATCATGAATTGAATCACGAATCATGAATCATGAATTATGAATCATGAATTGAATCATGAATCATGAATCATGAATTATGAATTGAATCATGAATCATAAATCGAATCATGAATTATGAATTGAATCAAGAATCTTGAATTGAATCATGAATTATGAATTGAATCATGTATCATGAATCATGAATTAAATCATGAATCATGAATTATGAATTGAATCATGAATCGAATCATGAATCATGAATCATGAATTGAATCATGAATCAGGAATTGAATCATGAATCATGAATCAAGAATCATGAATTGAATCATGAATCAGGAATCATGAATCGAATCATGAATCATGAATCATTAACTGAATCATGAATCATGAATCATGATTCATGAATTGAATCATGAATCATGAATTATGAATCATGAATTGTATCATAAATAATGAATTGAATCATGAATCATGAATCATGAATTGAATCATTGATCATAAATCATGAATCAAATCATGAATCATGAATTAAATCATGAATTATAAATCATGAATTGAATCATGAATCATGAATCATGAATTGAATCATGAATCATGAATCATGAATTGAATCATGAATCATGAATCATGAATCATGAATTAAATCATGAATCATGTATCGAATCATGAATCATGAATTGAATCATGAATCGAATCATTAATCATGAATCATGAATCGAATCATGAATTTTGAATCATGAATTGAATCATGAATCATGAATCATGAATTAAATCATGAATCATAAATCATGAATCGAATCATGAATCATGAGTCAAGAATCATGAATCGAATCATGAATCATGAATTGAATCATGAATCATGAATCATGAATTGAATCATGAATCATGAATCATGAATCATGAATTGAATCATGAATCATAAATCATGAATCATGAATTGAATCATGAATTGAATCATGAATCATGAATTATGAATCATGAATTGAATCATGAATCATGAATCATGAATCATGAATTGAATCATGAATTTATTCATGAATCATGAATCATGAATCATGAATTGAATCATGAATTGAATCATGGATTATGAATCATGAATTGAATCATGAATCATGAATCATGAATCGAATTATGAATCATGAATCATGAATTGAATCATGAATCATGAATAATGAATTGAATCATGAATCATGAATCAAGAGTCATGAATCAAATCATGAATCATGAATTGAATCATGAATCATGAATCATGAATTGAATCATGAATCAGGAAACAAGAATCGAATCATGAATCATGAATCATGAATTGAATCATGAATCATGAATCATGAATTAAATCATGAATCATAAATCGAATCATGAATCATGAATTGAATCAGGATTCGAATCATGCATCGAATCTTGAATCATGAATCAAGAATCTTGAATTGAATCATGAATTATGAATTGAATCATGTATTATGAATCATGAATTAAATCATGAATTATGAATCATGAATTGAATCATGAATCGAATCATGAATCATGAATCATGAATTGTATCATGAATCAAGAATCATGAATCGAATCATGAATCATGAATTGAATCATGAATCATGAATCATGAATTGAATCATGAATCATGAATCATGAATCATGAATTGAATCATGAATCATAAATCGAATCATGAATCATGAATTGAATCAGGATTCGAATCATGAATTCAATCAGGATTCGAATCATGAATTGAATCAGGATTCGAATCATGAATTGAATCAGGATTCGAATCATGAATTGAATCAGGATTCAAATCATGAATTGTATGATGAATCATGAATTGAATCATGAATCATGAATTATAAATCATGAATCGAATCATGAATCAAGAATCTTGAATCGAATCATGAATCATGAATTGAATCATGAATCATGAATCATGAATTGAATCATGAATCATGAATTGAATCATAAATCATGAATCATGAATCATGAATTAAATCCTGAATCATGAATTGAATTATGAATTGAATCATGAATCATGATTCATGAATTGAATTATGAATTGAATCATAAATTATAAATTAAATAATGAATCATGAATCATGAATTGAATCATGAATCATGAATCATGAATTGAATCATATTTCATGAATCATGAATCATGAATTGATTCATGAATCATGAATCATGAATCATGAATTGAATCATGAATCATGAATTGAATCATGAATCATGAATCATGAATTGAATCATGAATTGAATCATAAATCATGAATCATGAATCATGAATTAAATCATGAATCATGAAATGAATCATGAATTGAATCATGAATCATGAATCATGAATTGAATCATGAATCATGAATCATGAATAATAAATTGCATCATGAAGCATGAATCATGAATTAAATCATGAATTAAATCATGAATCATGAATCATGAATTGAATCATGAATCATGAATAATGAATTAAATCATGAATCGAATCATGAATCATGAATTGAATCATGAATCGATACATGAATCATGAATCATGAATCGAATCATGAATCTTGAATCATGAATTAAATCATGAATCATGAATTGAATCATGAATCATGAATCATGAATCAAATCATGAATCATGAGTCAAAAATCATGAATCGAATCATGAATCATGAATTGAATCATGAATCATGAATCATGAATTGAATCATGAATCATGAATCATGAATCATGAATTGAATCATGAATCATGAATCATGAATCGAATCATGAATCATGAATCAAGAATCATGAATCGAATCATGAATCATGAATTGAATCATGAATCATGAATCAAGAGTTATGAATTGAATCATGAATCATGAATCATGAATCATGAATTGAATCATGAATCATGAATCATGAATCGAATCATGAATCATGAATCAAAAATCATGAATCGAATCATGAATCATGAATTGAATCATGAATCATAAATCATGAATCATGAATCGAATCATGAATCATGAATCATGAATCATGAATTGAATCATGAATCATGAATCATGAATTGAATCATGAATCATGAATCATGAATCATCACATGAATCATGAATCATGAATCATAAATCAAATCATGAATCATAAATTGAATTAGGATTTGAATCATGAATTGAATCATGAATCAAATAATGCATCATAAATTGAATTAGGATTCGAATCATGAATTGAATCATGAATCATGAATCTTGAATCATGAATCATGAATCTTGAATCATGAATCATGAATCTTGAATCATGAATCATAAATTGAATTATGAATCAAATCATTAATCATGAATTGAATCATGAATCATGAATTGAATCATGTATCATGAATTGAATCATGAATCATGAATCATGAATTGAATCATGAATTAAATCATGAATCATAAATTGAATCATGAATCATGAATTGAATCATGATTTGAATCATGAATCATGAATCATGAATCATGAATTGAATCATGAATCATGAATCATGAATCATGAATTGAATCATGAATCACGAATCATGAATCGAATCATGAATCATGAATTGAATCATAAATCATGAATCATGAATCGAATCATGAATCATGAATCATGAATCATGAATTGAATGATGAATCATGAATCATGAATCATGAATTGAATCATGAATCATGAATTATGAATCATGAATTGAATCATAATTCATGAATCATGAATTGAATCATAAATCATGAATCATGAATCAAATCATGAATCATGATTAATGAATTGAATCATGAATCATGAATTGAATAATGAATCATGAATCATGAATTGAATCATGAAGCATGAATTATGAATCATGAATTGATTCATGAATCATGAATTATGAATCATGAATTGAATCATAAATCATGAATCATGAATCGAATCATGAATCATGAATTATAATTCATGAATTCAATCATGAATCATGAACCATGAATCATTATTTGAATCATGAATTGAATCATGAATTGAATCAAGAATCCATTAATGAATTGAATCATGAATCATGAATTGAATCATGAATCATGAATCATGAATTGAATCATGAATCATGAATCATGAATCATGAATTGAATCATGAATTGAATCATAAATCATGAATCATGAATTGAATCATGAATCATGAATCATGAATTGAATCATGAATTTAATCATGAATCATGAATCGAATCATGAATCATGAATTAAATCATGAATCATAAATCATGAATTGAATCATGAATCGAATCATGAATCATGATCATGAATTGAATCATGAATCAGGAATTGAATCATGAATCATGAATCAAGAATCATGAATTGAATTATGAATCATAAATTGAATCATGAATCATGAATCATGAATTGAATCATGAATCAGGAATCATGAATCGAATCATGAATCATGAATCATTAATTGAATCATGAATCATGAATCATGAATCATGAATTGAATCATGAATCATGAATCATAAATTGAATCATAAATCATGAATTGAATCAGGATTCGAATCATGAATTGAATCATAAATCATGAATTGAATCATGAATCATGAATCATGAATCATGAATTGAATCATGAATCATGAATCATAAATTGAATCATGAATCATGAATTGAATCAGGATTCGAATCATGAATTGAATCATGAATCATGAATTGAATCATGAATCATGAATTTTGAATCATGAATCATGAATTGAATCATGAATCATGAATTATGAATCATGAATTGAATCATGAATAATGAATTGAATCATGAATCATGAATCATGAATTGAATCATGGATCATGAATTGGATCATGAATTGAATCATGAATTAAATCATGAATCATGAATCATGAATTGAATCATTGATAATGAATCATGAATCATGAATTAATTCATGAATTATGAATCACGAATTGAATCATGAATCATGAATCATGAATTGAATCATGAATCATGAATCATGAATTGAATCATGAATCATGAATCGAATCATGAATCATGAATTATGAATCATGAATTGAATCATGAATCGAATCATGAATCATGAATCATGAATTGTATCATGAATCATGAATCATGAATCATGAATTGAATCATGAATCATGAATCAAGAATCATGAATCGAATCATGAATCATGAATTGAATTATGAATCATGAATCATGAATTGAATCATGAATCAGGAAACATGAATTGAATCATGAATCATGAATCATGAATTGAATCATGAATCATTAATCATGAATCATGAATTGAATCATGAATCATAAATCGAATCATGAATCATGAATTGAATCAGGAATTATGAATCATGAATTGAATCATGAATCATGAATTGAATCATGAATCATGAATCATGAATTGAATCATGAATTGAATCATGAATCATGAATCATGAATTGAATCTTGAATCATGAATCATGAATTAAATCATGAATCATGTATCAAATCATGAATCATGAATTGAATCAGGAATTATGAATCATGAATTGAATCATAAATAATAAATTGAATCATGAATCATGAATCATGAATCATGAATTGAATCATGAATCATTAATCATGAATCATGAATTGAATCATGAATCATAAATCGAATCATGAATCATAAATTGAATCAGGAATTATGAATCATGAATTGAATCATGAATAATAAATTGAATTATGAATCATGAATCATGAATTGAATCATGAATTGAATCATGAATCATGAATCATGAATTGAATCATGAATCATGAATCATGAATTGAATCATGAATCATGTATTGAATCATGAATCATGAATTGAATCATGAATCGAATCATTAATCATGAATGATGAATCGAAACATGAATCTTGAATCATGAATTGAATCATGAATCATGAATCATGAATTGAATCATGAATCATGAATCATGAATAGAATCATGAATCATGAATCATGAATCATGAATTGAATCATGAATCATGAATCATGAATCGAATCATGAATCATGAATCAAGAATCATGAATTGAATCATGAATCATGAATTGAATCATGAATCATGAATCATGAATCATGAATTATGAATTGAATCATGAATCATGAATCATGAATCATGAATCATGAATTGAATTATGAATAATGAATCATGAATCATCAATTGAATTATGAATCATGAATCATGAATCGAATCATGAATCATGAATCAAAAATCATGAATCGAATCATGAATCATGGATTGAATCATGAATCATAAATTATGAATCACGAATTGAATCATGAATCATGAATCATGAATCATGAATTGAATCATGAATTGAATCATGAATCATGAATCATGAATCATGAATTGAATCATGAATTGAATCATGAATCATGAATTAAATCATGAATTATGAATAATGAATTGAATCATGAATCATGAATCATGAATTGAATCATGAATCATGAATCATGAATTGAATCATGAATCATGAATCATGAATCGAATCAAGAATCATGAATTATGAATCATGAATTGAATCATGAATCGAATCATGAATCATAAATCATGAAATGTATCATAAATCATGAATCATGAATCATGAATTGAATCATGAATCATGAATCAAGAATCATGAATCGAATCATGAATCATGAATTGAATTATGAATCATGAATCATGAATTGAATCATGAATCAGGAAACATGAACTGAATCATGAATCATGAATCATGAATTGAATCATGAATCATTAATCATGAATCATGAATTGAATCATGAATCATAAATCGAATCATGAATCATGAATTGAATCAGGAATTATGAATCATGAATTGAATCATGAATCATGAATTGAATCATGAATCATGAATCATGAATTGAATCATGAATTGAATCATAAATCATGAATCATGAATCATGAATTGAATCATGAATCATGAATTGAATCATAAATTGAATCATGAATTATGAATTGAATCATGAATCATGAATCATGAATAATAAATTGAATCATGAATCATGAATCATGAATTGAATCATAATTTGAATCATGAATCATGAATCATGAATTGAATCATGAATCATGAATCATGAATTAAATCATGAATCATGTATCGAATCATGAATCATGAATTGAATCATGAATCGAATCATTAATCATGAATGATGAATCGAATCATGAATCTTGAATCATGAATTGAATCATGAATCATGAATCATGAATTGAATCATGAATCATGAATCATGAATAGAATCATGAATCATGAATCATGAATCATGAATTGAATCATGAATCATGAATCATGAATCGAATCATGAATCATGAATCAAGAATCATGAATTGAATCATGAATCATGAATTGAATCATGAATCATGAATCATGAATCATGAATTATGAATTGAATCATGAATCATGAATCATGAATCATGAATTGAATTATGAATCATGAATCATGAATTGAATCATGAATCATGAATCATGAATCAAATCATGAATCATGAATCAAAAATCATGAATCGAATCATGAATCATGGATTGAATCATGAATCATGAATTATGAATCACGAATTAAATCATAAATCATGAATCATGAATCATAAATCATGAATTGAACCATGAATTGAATCATGAATCATGAATCATGAATCATGGATTGAATCATGAATCATGAATTATGAATCACGAATTAATTCATAAATCATGAATCATGAATCATAAATCATGAATTGAACCATGAATTGAATCATGAATCATGAATCATGAATTGAATCATGAATTGAATCATGAATCATGAATTATGAATCATGAATTGAATCATGAATCATGAATCATGAATCATGAATCATTAATTAAATCATGAATTGAATCATGGATCAAGAATCATGAATCGAATCATGAATCATGAATTAAATCATGAATTATGAATCATGAATTGAATCATGCATCATGAATCATGAATTGAATCATGAATCATGAATCGAATCATGAATCATGAATTATGAATCATGAATTCAATCATGAATCATGAACCATGAATCATGAATTGAATCATGAATTGAATCATGAATTAAATCATGAATCGATTAATGAATTGAATCATGAATCATGAATTGAATCATGAATCATGAATCATGAATCATGAATCATGAATTGAATCATGAATCATGAATAATGAATCATGAATTGAATCATGAATTGAATCATAAATCATGAATCATGAATTGAATCATGAATCATGAATCATGAATTGAATCATGAATCATGAATAATGAATCATGAATTGAATCATGAATTGAATCATAAATCATGAATCATGAATTGAATCATGAATCATGAATCATGAATCATAAATTAAAACATGAATCATGAATTGAATCATGAATTTAATCATGAATCATGAATCGAATCATGAATCATGAATTAAATCATGAATCATGAATCATGAATTGAATCATGAATCGAATCATAAATCATGAATCATGAATTGAATCATGAATCAGGAATTGAATCATGAATCATGAATTAAATCATGAATCATGAATCATGAATTGAATCATGAATCGAATCATAAATCATGAATCATGAATTGAATCATGAATCAGGAATTGAATCATGAATCATGAATCAAGAATCATGAATCGAATCATGAATCATAAATTAAATCATGAATCATGAATCATGAATTGAATCATGAATCAGGAATCATGAATCGAATCATGAATCATGAATCATTAATTGAATCATGAATCATGAATCATGAATCATGAATTGAATCATGAATCATGAATCATAAATCGAATCATGAATCATGAATTGAATCAGGATTCGAATCATGAATTGAATCATGAATCATGAATTGAATCATGAATCATGAATCTTGAATCATGAATCATGAATTGAATCATGAATCATGAATTATGAATCATGAATTGAATTATGAATAATGAATTGAATCATGAATCATGAATCATGAATTGAATCATGGATCATGAATTGAATCATGAATTGAATCATGAATTAAATCATGAATCATGAATCATGAATTGAATCATTGATCATGAATCATGAATCGAATAATGAATCATGAATCATGAATCGAATAATGAATCATGAATTATGAATCATGAATTGAATCATGAATCATGAATCATGAATTGAATCATGAATCATGAATCATGAATTGAATCATGAATCATGAATCATGAATCGAATAATGAATCATGAATTATGAATCATGAATTGAATCATGAATCATTAATCATGAATCATGAATTGAATCATGAATCATAAATCGAATCATGAATCATGAATTGAATCAGGAATTATGAATCATGAATTGAATCATGAATCATGAATTGAATCATGAATCATGAATCATGAATTGAATCATGAATTGAATCATAAATCATGAATTGAATCATAAATTGAATCATGAATTATGAATTGAATCATGAATCATGAATCATGAATCATGAATTGAATCATGAATCATGAATCAAGAATCATGAATCGAATCATGAATCATGATTTGAATTATGAATCATGAATCATGAATTGAATCATGAATCAGGAAACATGAATAGAATCATGAATCATGAATCATGAATCATGAATTGAATCATGAATCATGAATCATGAATCATGAATCGAATCATGAATCATGAATCAAGAATCATGAATTGAATCATGAATCATGAATTGAATCATGAATCATGAATCATGAATCATGAATTATGAATTGAATCATGAATCATGAATCATGAATCATGAATTGAATTATGAATCATGAATCATGAATCATGAATTGAATCATGAATCATGAATCATGAATCAAATCATGAATCATGAATCAAAAATCATGAATCGAATCATGAATCATGGATTGAATCATGAATCATGAATTATGAATCACGAATTAAATCATGAATCATGAATTATGAATTGAATCATGAATCGAATCATGAATCATGAATCATGAATTGAATCATGAATCAGGAATTGAATCATGAATCATGAATCAAGAATCATGAATCGAATCATGAATCATAAATTGAATCATGAATCATGAATCATGAATTGAATCATGAATCATGAATCATTAATTGAATCATGAATCATGAATCATGAATCATGAATTGAATCATGAATCATGAATTATGAATCATGAATTGTATCATGAATAATGAATTGAATCATGAATCATGAATCATGAATTGAATCATTGATCATGAATCATGAATCGAATCATGAATCATGAATTAAATCATGAATTATGAATCATGAATTGAATCATGAATCATGAATCATGAATTGAATCATGAATTATGAATCATGAATTGAATCATGAATCATGAATCATGAATTGAATCATTGATCATGAATCATGAATCGAATCATGAATCATGAATTAAATCATGAATTATGAATCATGAATTGAATCATGAATCATGAATTAAATCATGAATCATGAATCATGAATTGAATCATGAATCATGAATCATGAATCGAATCATGAATCATAAATCATGAAATGTATCATAAATCATGAATCATGAATCATGAATTGAATCATGAATCATGAATCAAGAATCATGAATCGAATCATGAATCATGAATTGAATTATGAATCATGAATCATGAATTGAATCATGAATCAGGAAACATGAACTGAATCATGAATCATGAATCATGAATTGAATCATGAATCATTAATCATGAATCATGAATTGAATCATGAATCATAAATCGAATCATGAATCATGAATTGAATCAGGAATTATGAATCATGAATTGAATCATGAATCATGAATTGAATCATGAATCATGAATCATGAATTGAATCATGAATTGAATCATAAATCATGAATCATGAATCATGAATTGAATCATGAATCATGAATTGAATCATAAATTGAATCATGAATTATGAATTGAATCATGAATCATGAATCATGAATAATAAATTGAATCATGAATCATGAATCATGAATTGAATCATAATTTGAATCATGAATCATGAATCATGAATTGAATCATGAATCATGAATCATGAATTAAATCATGAATCATGTATCGAATCATGAATCATGAATTGAATCATGAATCGAATCATTAATCATGAATGATGAATCGAATCATGAATCTTGAATCATGAATTGAATCATGAATCATGAATCATGAATTGAATCATGAATCATGAATCATGAATAGAATCATGAATCATGAATCATGAATCATGAATTGAATCATGAATCATGAATCATGAATCGAATCATGAATCATGAATCAAGAATCATGAATTGAATCATGAATCATGAATTGAATCATGAATCATGAATCATGAATCATGAATTATGAATTGAATCATGAATCATGAATCATGAATCATGAATTGAATTATGAATCATGAATCATGAATTGAATCATGAATCATGAATCATGAATCAAATCATGAATCATGAATCAAAAATCATGAATCGAATCATGAATCATGGATTGAATCATGAATCATGAATTATGAATCACGAATTAAATCATAAATCATGAATCATGAATCATAAATCATGAATTGAACCATGAATTGAATCATGAATCATGAATCATGAATCATGGATTGAATCATGAATCATGAATTATGAATCACGAATTAATTCATAAATCATGAATCATGAATCATAAATCATGAATTGAACCATGAATTGAATCATGAATCATGAATCATGAATCATGAATTGAATCATGAATTGAATCATGAATCATGAATTATGAATCATGAATTGAATCATGAATCATGAATCATGAATCATGAATCATTAATTAAATCATGAATTGAATCATGGATCAAGAATCATGAATCGAATCATGAATCATGAATTAAATCATGAATTATGAATCATGAATTGAATCATGCATCATGAATCATGAATTGAATCATGAATCATGAATCGAATCATGAATCATGAATTATGAATCATGAATTCAATCATGAATCATGAACCATGAATCATGAATTGAATCATGAATTGAATCATGAATTAAATCATGAATCGATTAATGAATTGAATCATGAATCATGAATTGAATCATGAATCATGAATCATGAATCATGAATCATGAATTGAATCATGAATCATGAATAATGAATCATGAATTGAATCATGAATTGAATCATAAATCATGAATCATGAATTGAATCATGAATCATGAATCATGAATTGAATCATGAATCATGAATAATGAATCATGAATTGAATCATGAATTGAATCATAAATCATGAATCATGAATTGAATCATGAATCATGAATCATGAATCATAAATTAAAACATGAATCATGAATTGAATCATGAATTTAATCATGAATCATGAATCGAATCATGAATCATGAATTAAATCATGAATTGAATCATGAATCGAATCATAAATCATGAATCATGAATTGAATCATGAATCAGGAATTGAATCATGAATCATGAATTAAATCATGAATCATGAATCATGAATTGAATCATGAATCGAATCATAAATCATGAATCATGAATTGAATCATGAATCAGGAATTGAATCATGAATCATGAATCAAGAATCATGAATCGAATCATGAATCATAAATTAAATCATGAATCATGAATCATGAATTGAATCATGAATCAGGAATCATGAATCGAATCATGAATCATGAATCATTAATTGAATCATGAATCATGAATCATGAATCATGAATTGAATCATGAATCATGAATCATAAATCGAATCATGAATCATGAATTGAATCAGGATTCGAATCATGAATTGAATCATGAATCATGAATTGAATCATGAATCATGAATCTTGAATCATGAATCATGAATTGAATCATGAATCATGAATTATGAATCATGAATTGAATTATGAATAATGAATTGAATCATGAATCATGAATCATGAATTGAATCATGGATCATGAATTGAATCATGAATTGAATCATGAATTAAATCATGAATCATGAATCATGAATTGAATCATTGATCATGAATCATGAATCGAATAATGAATCATGAATCATGAATCGAATAATGAATCATGAATTATGAATCATGAATTGAATCATGAATCATGAATCATGAATTGAATCATGAATCATGAATCATGAATTGAATCATGAATCATGAATCATGAATCGAATAATGAATCATGAATTATGAATCATGAATTGAATCATGAATCATTAATCATGAATCATGAATTGAATCATGAATCATAAATCGAATCATGAATCATGAATTGAATCAGGAATTATGAATCATGAATTGAATCATGAATCATGAATTGAATCATGAATCATGAATCATGAATTGAATCATGAATTGAATCATAAATCATGAATTGAATCATAAATTGAATCATGAATTATGAATTGAATCATGAATCATGAATCATGAATCATGAATTGAATCATGAATCATGAATCAAGAATCATGAATCGAATCATGAATCATGATTTGAATTATGAATCATGAATCATGAATTGAATCATGAATCAGGAAACATGAATAGAATCATGAATCATGAATCATGAATCATGAATTGAATCATGAATCATGAATCATGAATCATGAATCGAATCATGAATCATGAATCAAGAATCATGAATTGAATCATGAATCATGAATTGAATCATGAATCATGAATCATGAATCATGAATTATGAATTGAATCATGAATCATGAATCATGAATCATGAATTGAATTATGAATCATGAATCATGAATCATGAATTGAATCATGAATCATGAATCATGAATCAAATCATGAATCATGAATCAAAAATCATGAATCGAATCATGAATCATGGATTGAATCATGAATCATGAATTATGAATCACGAATTAAATCATGAATCATGAATTATGAATTGAATCATGAATCGAATCATGAATCATGAATCATGAATTGAATCATGAATCAGGAATTGAATCATGAATCATGAATCAAGAATCATGAATCGAATCATGAATCATAAATTGAATCATGAATCATGAATCATGAATTGAATCATGAATCATGAATCATTAATTGAATCATGAATCATGAATCATGAATCATGAATTGAATCATGAATCATGAATTATGAATCATGAATTGTATCATGAATAATGAATTGAATCATGAATCATGAATCATGAATTGAATCATTGATCATGAATCATGAATCGAATCATGAATCATGAATTAAATCATGAATTATGAATCATGAATTGAATCATGAATCATGAATCATGAATTGAATCATGAATCATGAATCATGAATTGAATCATGAATCATGAATCATGAATTGAATCATTGATCATGAATCATGAATCGAATCATGAATCATGAATTAAATCATGAATTATGAATCATGAATTGAATCATGAATCATGAATTAAATCATGAATCATGAATCATGAATTGAATCATGAATCATGAATCATGAATCGAATCATGAATCATAAATCATGAAATGTATCATAAATCATGAATCATGAATCATGAATTGAATCATGAATCATGAATCAAGAATCATGAATCGAATCATGAATCATGAATTGAATTATGAATCATGAATCATGAATTGAATCATGAATCAGGAAACATGAACTGAATCATGAATCATGAATCATGAATTGAATCATGAATCATTAATCATGAATCATGAATTGAATCATGAATCATAAATCGAATCATGAATCATGAATTGAATCAGGAATTATGAATCATGAATTGAATCATGAATCATGAATTGAATCATGAATCATGAATCATGAATTGAATCATGAATTGAATCATAAATCATGAATCATGAATCATGAATTGAATCATGAATCATGAATTGAATCATAAATTGAATCATGAATTATGAATTGAATCATGAATCATGAATCATGAATAATAAATTGAATCATGAATCATGAATCATGAATTGAATCATAATTTGAATCATGAATCATGAATCATAATTTGAATCATGAATCATGAATCATGAATTAAATCATGAATCATGTATCGAATCATGAATCATGAATTGAATCATGAATCGAATCATTAATCATGAATGATGAATCGAATCATGAATCTTGAATCATGAATTGAATCATGAATCATGAATCATGAATTGAATCATGAATCATGAATCATGAATAGAATCATGAATCATGAATCATGAATCATGAATTGAATCATGAATCATGAATCATGAATCGAATCATGAATCATGAATCAAGAATCATGAATTGAATCATGAATCATGAATTGAATCATGAATCATGAATCATGAATCATGAATTATGAATTGAATCATGAATCATGAATCATGAATCATGAATTGAATTATGAATCATGAATCATGAATTGAATCATGAATCATGAATCATGAATCAAATCATGAATCATGAATCAAAAATCATGAATCGAATCATGAATCATGGATTGAATCATGAATCATGAATTATGAATCACGAATTAAATCATAAATCATGAATCATGAATCATAAATCGTGAATTGAACCATGAATTGAATCATGAATCATGAATCATGAATCATGGATTGAATCATGAATCATGAATTATGAATCACGAATTAATTCATAAATCATGAATCATGAATCATAAATCATGAATTGAACCATGAATTGAATCATGAATCATGAATCATGAATCATGAATTGAATCATGAATTGAATCATGAATCATGAATTATGAATCATGAATTGAATCATGAATCATGAATCATGAATCATGAATCATTAATTAAATCATGAATTGAATCATGGATCAAGAATCATGAATCGAATCATGAATCATGAATTAAATCATGAATTATGAATCATGAATTGAATCATGCATCATGAATCATGAATTGAATCATGAATCATGAATCGAATCATGAATCATGAATTATGAATCATGAATTCAATCATGAATCATGAACCATGAATCATGAATTGAATCATGAATTGAATCATGAATTAAATCATGAATCGATTAATGAATTGAATCATGAATCATGAATTGAATCATGAATCATGAATCATGAATCATGAATCATGAATTGAATCATGAATCATGAATAATGAATCATGAATTGAATCATGAATTGAATCATAAATCATGAATCATGAATTGAATCATGAATCATGAATCATGAATTGAATCATGAATCATGAATAATGAATCATGAATTGAATCATGAATTGAATCATAAATCATGAATCATGAATTGAATCATGAATCATGAATCATGAATCATAAATTAAAACATGAATCATGAATTGAATCATGAATTTAATCATGAATCATGAATCGAATCATGAATCATGAATTAAATCATGAATCATGAATCATGAATTGAATCATGAATCGAATCATAAATCATGAATCATGAATTGAATCATGAATCAGGAATTGAATCATGAATCATGAATTAAATCATGAATCATGAATCATGAATTGAATCATGAATCGAATCATAAATCATGAATCATGAATTGAATCATGAATCAGGAATTGAATCATGAATCATGAATCAAGAATCATGAATCGAATCATGAATCATAAATTAAATCATGAATCATGAATCATGAATTGAATCATGAATCAGGAATCATGAATCGAATCATGAATCATGAATCATTAATTGAATCATGAATCATGAATCATGAATCATGAATTGAATCATGAATCATGAATCATAAATCGAATCATGAATCATGAATTGAATCAGGATTCGAATCATGAATTGAATCATGAATCATGAATTGAATCATGAATCATGAATCTTGAATTATGAATCATGAATTGAATTATGAATAATGAATTGAATCATGAATCATGAATCATGAATTGAATCATGGATCATGAATTGAATCATGAATTGAATCATGAATTAAATCATGAATCATGAATCATGAATTGAATCATTGATCATGAATCATGAATCGAATAATGAATCATGAATCATGAATCGAATAATGAATCATGAATTGAATCATGAATCATGAATCATGAATTGAATCATGAATCATGAATCATGAATTGAATCATGAATCATGAATCATGAATCGAATAATGAATCATGAATTATGAATCATGAATTGAATCATGAATCATTAATCATGAATCATGAATTGAATCATGAATCATAAATCGAATCATGAATCATGAATTGAATCAGGAATTATGAATCATGAATTGAATCATGAATCATGAATTGAATCATGAATCATGAATCATGAATTGAATCATGAATTGAATCATAAATCATGAATTGAATCATAAATTGAATCATGAATTATGAATTGAATCATGAATCATGAATCATGAATCATGAATTGAATCATGAATCATGAATCAAGAATCATGAATCGAATCATGAATCATGATTTGAATTATGAATCATGAATCATGAATTGAATCATGAATCAGGAAACATGAATAGAATCATGAATCATGAATCATGAATCATGAATTGAATCATGAATCATGAATCATGAATCATGAATCGAATCATGAATCATGAATCAAGAATCATGAATTGAATCATGAATCATGAATTGAATCATGAATCATGAATCATGAATCATGAATTATGAATTGAATCATGAATCATGAATCATGAATCATGAATTGAATTATGAATCATGAATCATGAATCATGAATTGAATCATGAATCATGAATCATGAATCAAATCATGAATCATGAATCAAAAATCATGAATCGAATCATGAATCATGGATTGAATCATGAATCATGAATTATGAATCACGAATTAAATCATAAATCATGAATCATGAATCATAAATCATGAATTGAACCATGAATTGAATCATGAATCATGAATCATGAATCATGGGTTGAATCATGAATCATGAATTATGAATCACGAATTAAATCATAAATCATGAATCATGAATCATAAATCATGAATTGAACCATGAATTGAATCATGAATCATGAATCATGAATCATGAATTGAATCATGAATTGAATCATGAATCATGAATTATGAATCATGAATTTAATCATGAATCATGAATCATGAATCATGAATCATTAATTAAATCATGAATTGAATCATGGATCAAGAATCATGAATCGAATCATGAATCATGAATTAAATCATGAATTATGAATCATGAATTGAATCATGCATCATGAATCATGAATTGAATCATGAATCATGAATCGAATCATGAATCATGAATTATGAATCATGAATTCAATCATGAATCATGAATCATGAACCATGAATCATGAATTGAATCATGAATTGAATCATGAATTAAATCATGAATCGATTAATGAATTGAATCATGAATCATGAATTGAATCATGAATCATGAATCATGAATCATGAATCATGAATTGAATCATGAATCATGAATAATGAATCATGAATTGAATCATGAATTGAATCATAAATCATGAATCATGAATTGAATCATGAATCATGAATCATGAATCATAAATTAAAACATGAATCATGAATTGAATCATGAATTTAATCATGAATCATGAATCGAATCATGAATCATGAATTAAATCATGAATCATGAATTGAATCATGAATCGAATCATAAATCATGAATCATGAATTGAATCATGAATCAGGAATTGAATCATGAATCATGAATTAAATCATGAATCATGAATCATGAATTGAATCATGAATCGAATCATAAATCATGAATCATGAATTGAATCATGAATCAGGAATTGAATCATGAATCATGAATCAAGAATCATGAATCGAATCATGAATCATAAATTAAATCATAAATCATGAATCATGAATTGAATCATGAATCAGGAATCATGAATCGAATCATGAATCATGAATCATTAATTGAATCATGAATCATGAATCATGAATCATGAATTGAATCATGAATCATGAATCATAAATCGAATCATGAATCATGAATTGAATCAGGATTTGAATCATGAATTGAATCATGAATCATGAATTGAATCATGAATCATGAATCTTGAATCATGAATCATGAATTGAATCATGAATCATGAATTATGAATCATGAATTGAATTATGAATAATGAATTGAATCATGAATCATGAATCATGGATCATGAATTGAATCATGAATTGAATCATGAATTAAATCATGAATCATGAATCATGAATTGAATCATTGATCATGAATCATGAATCGAATCATGAATCATGAATTAAATCATGAATTATGAATCATGAATTGAATCATGAATCATGAATCATGAATTGAATCATGAATCATGAATCATGAATTGAATCATGAATCATGAATCATGAATCGAATAATGAATCATGAATTATGAATCATGAATTGAATCATGAATCGAATCATGAATCATGAATCATGAATTGAATCATGAATCATGAATCAAGAATCATGAATCGAATCATGAATCATGAATTGAATTATGAATCATGAATCATGAATTGAATCATGAATCAGGAAACATGAATTGAATCATGAATCATGAATCATGAATCATGAATTGTATCATGAATCATGAATCATGAATTGAATCATGAATCATGAATCAAGAATCATGAACCGACTCAGGAATCATGAATTGAATTATGAATCATGAATCATGAATTGAATCATGAATCAGGAAACATGAATTGAATCATGAATCATGAATCATGAATCATGAATTGAATCATGAATCATTAATCATGAATCATGAATTGAATCATGAATCATAAATCCAATCATGAATCATGAATTGAATCAGGAATTATGATACATGAATTGAATCATGAATCATGAATTGAATCATAAATCATGAATCATGAATTGAATCATTAATTGAATCATAAATCATAACTCATGAATCATGAATTGAATCATGAATCATGAATCATGAATTGAATCATGAATTGAATCATGGATCATGAATCATGAATTTAATCATGAATCATCAACAATAAATTGAATCATGAATCATGAATCATGAATTGAATCATGAATTGAATCATGAATCATGAATCATGAATTGAATCATGAATCATGAATCATGAATTGAATCATGAATCATGAATCATGAATCATGAATTGAATCATGAATCATGTATCGAATCATGAATCATGAATTGAATCATGAATCGAATCATTAATCATGAATCATGAATCGAATCATGAATCTTGAATCATGAATTGAATCATGAATCATGAATCATGAATTGAATCATGAATCATGAATCATGAATAGAATCATGAATCATGAGTCAAGAATCATGAATCGAATCATGAATCATGAATTGAATCATGAATCATGAATCATGAATTGAATCATGAATCATGAATCATGAATCATGAATTGAATCGTGAATCATGAATCATGAATCGAATCATGAATCATGAATCATGAATTGAATTATGAATCATGAATCATGAATTGAATCATGAATCATGAATCATGAATCGAATCATGAATCATGAATCAAAAATCATGAATCGAATCATGAATCATGGATTGAATCATGAATCATGAATTATGAATCACGAATTGAATCATGAATCATGAATCATGAATCATGAATTGAATCATGAATTGAATCATGAATCATGAATCATGAATCATGAATTGAATCATGAATTGAATCATGAATCATGAATTATGAATCATGAATTGAATCATGAATCATGAATCATGAATCATGAATTAAATCATGAATTGAATCATGGATCAAGAATCATGAATCGAATAATGATTCATGAATTAAATCATGAATTATGAATCATGAATTGAATCATGAAGCATGAATCATGAATTGAATCATGAATCATGAATTGAATCATGAATCATGAATCATGAATCGAATCATGAATCATGAATTAAATAATAAATTATGAATCATGGATTGAATCATGAATCATGAATTATGAATCATGAATTGAATCATGAATCGAATCATGAATCATGAATCATGAATTGTATCATGAATCATGAATCATGAATTGAATCATGAATTAAATCATGAATCATGAATCATTAATTGAATCATGAATCATGAATCATGAATTGAATCATGAATCATGAATCATAAATTGAATCATGAATCATGAATTGAATAAGGATTCGAATCATGAATTGAATTATGAATCATGAATTGAATCATGAATCATGAATTGAATCATGAATCATGAATCTTGAATCATGAATCATGAATTGAATCATGAATCATGAATTATGAATCATGAATTGAATTATGAATAATGAATTGAATCATGAATCATGAATCATGAATTGAATCATGGATCATGAATTGAATCATGAATTGAATCATGAATTAAATCATGAATCATGAATCATGAATTGAATCATTGATCATGAATCATGAATCGAATCATGAATCATGAATTAAATCATGAATTATGAATCATGAATTGAATCATGAATCATGAATCATGAATTGAATCATGAATCATGAATCATGAATTGAATCATGAATCATGAATCATGAATCGAATAATGAATCATGAATTATGAATCATGAATTGAATCATGAATCGAATCATGAATCATGAATCATGAATTGTATCATGAATCATGAATCATGAATTGAATCATGAATCATGAATCAAGAATCATGAATCGAATCATGAATCATGAATTGAATTATGAATCAAGAATCATGAATTGAATCATGAATCAGGAAACATGAATTGAATCATGAATCATGAATCATGAATCATGAATTGTATCATGAATCATGAATCATGAATTGAATCATGAATCATGAATCAAGAATCATGAACCGACTCAGGAATCATGAATTGAATTATGAATCATGAATCATGAATTGAATCATGAATCAGGAAACATGAATTGAATCATGAATCATGAATCATGAATCATGAATTGAATCATGAATCATTAATCATGAATCATGAATTGAATCATGAATCATAAATCCAATCATGAATCATGAATTGAATCAGGAATTATGATACATGAATTGAATCATGAATCATGAATTGAATCATAAATCATGAATCATGAATTGAATCATTAATTGAATCATAAATCATGAATCATGAATCATGAATTGAATCATGAATCATGAATCATGAATTGAATCATGAATTGAATCATGGATCATGAATCATGAATTTAATCATGAATCATCAACAATAAATTGAATCATGAATCATGAATCATGAATTGAATCATGAATCATGAATCATGAATTGAATCATGAATCATGAATCATGAATTGAATCATGAATCATGAATCATGAATCATGAATTGAATCATGAATCATGTATCGAATCATGAATCATGAATTGAATCATGAATCGAATCATTAATCATGAATCATGAATCGAATCATGAATCTTGAATCATGAATTGAATCATGAATCATGAATCATGAATTGAATCATGAATCATGAATCATGAATAGAATCATGAATCATGAGTCAAGAATCATGAATCGAATCATGAATCATGAATTGAATCATGAATCATGAATCATGAATTGAATCATGAATCATGAATCATGAATCATGAATTGAATCGTGAATCATGAATCATGAATCGAATCATGAATCATGAATCATGAATTGAATTATGAATCATGAATCATGAATTGAATCATGAATCATGAATCATGAATCGAATCATGAATCATGAATCAAAAATCATGAATCGAATCATGAATCATGGATTGAATCATGAATCATGAATTATGAATCACGAATTGAATCATGAATCATGAATCATGAATCATGAATCATGAATTGAATCATGAATTGAATCATGAATCATGAATCATGAATCATGAATTGAATCATGAATTGAATCATGAATCATGAATTATGAATCATGAATTGAATCATGAATCATGAATCATGAATTAAATCATGAATTGAATCATGGATCAAGAATCATGAATCGAATAATGATTCATGAATTAAATCATGAATTATGAATCATGAATTGAATCATGAAGCATGAATCATGAATTGAATCATGAATCATGAATCATGAATTGAATCATGAATCATGAATCATGAATCGAATCATGAATCATGAATTAAATAATAAATTATGAATCATGGATTGAATCATGAATCATGAATTATGAATCATGAATTGAATCATGAATTGAATCATGAATCATGAATCATGAATTGTATCATGAATCATGAATCATGAATTGAATCATGAATTAAATCATGAATCATGAATCATTAATTGAATCATGAATCATGAATCATGAATTGAATCATGAATCATGAATCATAAATTGAATCATGAATCATGAATTGAATAAGGATTCGAATCATGAATTGAATTATGAATCATGAATTGAATCATGAATCATGAATTTTGAGTCATGAATCATGAATTGAATCATGAATCATGAATTATGAATCATGAATTGAATCATGAATAATGAATTGAATCATGAATCATGAATCATCAATTGAATCATGGATCATGAATTGGATCATGAATTGAATCATGAAAAAAATCATGAATCATGAATCATGAATTGAATCATTGATAATGAATCATGAATCGAATCATGAATCATGAATTAATTCATGAATTATGAATCATGAATTGAATCATGAATCATGAATTGAATCATGAATCATGAATCATGAATCAAATCATGAATAATTAATTATGAATCATGAATTGAATCATGAATCGAATCATGAATCATGAATCATGAATTGTATCATGAATCATGAATCATGAATTGAATCATGAATCATGAATCAAGAATCATGAATCGAATCATGAATCATGAATTGAATTATGAATCATGAATCATGAATTGAATCATGAATCAGGAAACATGAATTGAATCATGAATCATGAATCATGAATCATGAATTGAATCATGAATCATTAATCATGAATCATGAATTGAATCATGAATCATAAATCGAATCATGAATCATGAATTGAATCAGGAATTATGAATCATAAATTGAATCATGAATCATGAATTGAATCATGAATCATGAATCATGAATTGAATCATGAATTGAATCTTAAATCATGAATCATGAATCATGAATTGAATCATGAATCATGAATTGAATCATAAATTGAATCATGAATCATGAATTGAATCATGAATCATGAATTGAATCATAAATTGAATCATGAATAATAAATTGAATCATGAATCATGAATTGAATCATGAATTGAATCATGAATCATGAATCATGAATCATGAATTGAATCATGAATCATGAATCATGAATTGAATCATAAATCATGAATTAATTCATGAATTATGAATCATGAATTGAATCATGAATTAAATCATGAATCATGAATCATGAATTGAATCATTGATCATGAATCATGAATCGAATCATGAATCATGAATTAAATCATGAATTATGAATCATGAATTGAATCATGAATAATGATTCATGAATTGAATCATGAATCATGAATCATGAATTGAATCATGAATCATGAATCATGAATCGAATCATGAATCATGAATTATGAATCATGAATTGAATCATGAATCGAATCATGAATCATGAATCATGAATTGTATCATGAATCATGAATCATGAATCATGAATTGAATCATGAATCATGAATCAAGAATCATGAATCGAATCATGAATTATGAATCATGAATCATGAATTGAATCATGAATCAGGAAACATGAATTGAATCATGAATCATGAATCATGAATCATGAAATGTATCATGAATCATGAATCATCAATTGAATCATGGATCATGAATTGGATCATGAATTGAATCATGAAATAAATCATGAATCATGAATTGAATCATTGATAATGAATCATGAATCGAATCATGAATCATGAATTAATTCATGAATTATGAATCATGAATTGAATCATGAATCATGAATTGAATCATGAATAATGAATCATGAATCAAATCATGAATAATTAATTATGAATCATGAATTGAATCATGAATCGAATCATGAATCATGAATTGTATCATGAATCATGAATCATGAATTGAATCATGAATCATGAATCAAGAATCATGAATCGAATCATGAATCATGAATTGAATTATGAATCATGAATCATGAATTGAATCATGAATCAGGAAACATGAATTGAATCATGAATCATGAATCATGAATCATGAATTGAATCATGAATCATTAATCATGAATCATGAATTGAATCATGAATCATAAATCGAATCATGAATCATGAATTGAATCAGGAATTATGAATCATAAATTGAATCATGAATCATGAATTGAATCATGAATCATGAATCATGAATTGAATCATGAATTGAATCTTAAATCATGAATCATGAATCATGAATTGAATCATGAATCATGAATTGAATCATAAATTGAATCATGAATCATGAATTGAATCATGAATCATGAATTGAATCATAAATTGAATCATGAATAATAAATTGAATCATGAATCATGAATTGAATCATGAATTGAATCATGAATCATGAATTGAATCATGAATCATGAATCATGAATTGAATCATAAATCATGAATTAATTCATGAATTATGAATCATGAATTGAATCATGAATAATGATTCATGAATTGAATCATGAATCATGAATCATGAATTGAATCATGAATCATGAATCATGAATCGAATCATGAATCATGAATTATGAATCATGAATTTAATCATGAATCGAATCATGAATCATGAATCATGAATTGTATCATGAATCATGAATCATGAATCATGAATTGAATCATGAATCATGAATCAAGAATCATGAATCGAATCATGAATTATGAATCATGAATCATGAATTGAATCATGAATCAGGAAACATGAATTGAATCATGAATCATGAATCATGAATCATGAAATGTATCATGAATCATGAATCATGAATTGAATCATGAATCATGAATCAAGAATCATGAATCGAATCATGAATCATGAATTGAATTATGAATCATGAATCATGAATTGAATCATGAATCAGGAAACATGAATTGAATCATGAATCATGAATTGTATCATGAATCATGAATCATGAATTGAATCATGAATTAAATCATGAATCATGAATCATTAATTGAATCATGAATCATGAATCATGAATTGAATCATGAATCATGAATCATAAATTGAATCATGAATCATGAATTGAATAAGGATTCGAATCATGAATTGAATTATGAATCATGAATTGAATCATGAATCATGAATTTTGAGTCATGAATCATGAATTGAATCATGAATCATGAATTATGAATCATGAATTGAATCATGAATAATGAATTGAATCATGAATCATGAATCATGAATTGAATCATGGATCATGAATTGGATCATGAATTGAATCATGAAATAAATCATGAATCATGAATCATGAATTGAATCATTGATAATGAATCATGAATCGAATCATGAATCATGAATTAATTCATGAATTATGAATCATGAATTGAGTCATGAATCATGAATTGAATCATGAATCATGAATCATGAATCAAATCATGAATAATTAATTATGAATCATGAATTGAATCATGAATCGAATCATGAATCATGAATCATGAATTGTATCATGAATCATGAATCATGAATTGAATCATGAATCATGAATCAAGAATCATGAATCGAATCATGAATCATGAATTGAATTATGAATCATGAATCATGAATTGAATCATGAATCAGGAAACATGAATTGAATCATGAATCATGAATCATGAATCATGAATTGAATCATGAATCATTAATCATGAATCATGAATTGAATCATGAATCATAAATCGAATCATGAATCATGAATTGAATCAGGAATTATGAATCATGAATTGAATCATGAATCATGAATTGAATCATGAATCATGAATCATGAATTGAATCATGAATTGAATCTTAAATCATGAATCATGAATCATGAATTGAATCATGAATCATGAATTGAATCATAAATTGAATCATGAATCATGAATTGAATCATGAATCATGAATCATGAATCATGAATAATAAATTGAATCATGAATCATGAATTGAATCATGAATTGAATCATGAATCATGAATCATGAATTGAATCATGAATCATGAATCATGAATTGAATCATAAATCATGAATTAATTCATGAATTATGAATCATGAATTGAATCATGAATTAAATCATGAATCATGAATCATGAATTGAATCATTGATCATGAATCATGAATCGAATCATGAATCATGAATTAAATCATGAATTATGAATCATGAATTGAATCATGAATAATGATTCATGAATTGAATCATGAATCATGAATCATGAATTGAATCATGAATCATGAATCGAATCATGAATCATGAATTATGAATCATGAATTGAATCATGAATCGAATCATGAATCATGAATCATGAATTGTATCATGAATCATGAATCATGAATCATGAATTGAATCATGAATCATGAATCAAGAATCATGAATCGAATCATGAATCATGAATTGAATTATGAATCATGAATCATGAATTGAATCATGAATCAGGAAACATGAATTGAATCATGAATCATGAATCATGAATTGAATCATGAATCATAAATCGAATCATGAATCATGAATTGAATCAGGAATTATGATACATGAATTGAATCATGAATCATTAATCATGAATCATGAATTGAATCATGAATCATAAATCGAATCATGAATCATGAATTGAATCATGAATCATGAATTGAATCATAAATCATGAATCATGAATTGAATCATTAATTGAATCATAAATCATGAATCATGAATCATGAATTGAATCATGAATTGAGAATCATGAATTGAATCATGAATTGAATCATGGATCATGAATCATGAATTGAATCATGAATCATGAACAATAAATTGAATCATGAATCATGAATCATGAATTGAATCATGAATTGAATCATGAATCATGAATCATGAATTGAATCATGAATCATGAATCATGAATTGAATCATGAATCATGAATCATGAATTGAATCATGAATCATGAATCATGAATCGAATCATGAATCATGAATTGAATCATGAATCATGAATCGAATCATGAATCATGAATCATGAATTGAATTATGAATCATGAATCATGAATTGAATCATGAATCATGAATCGAATCATGAATCATGAATCAAAAATCATGAATCGAATCATGAATCATGGATTGAGTCATGAATCATGAATTATGAATCACGAATTGAATCATGAATCATGAATCATGAATCATGAATCATGAATTGAATCATGAATTGAATCATGAATCATGAATCATGAATCATGAATTGAATCATGAATTGAATCATGAATCATGAATTATGAATAATGAATTGAATCATGAATCATGAATTAAATCATGAATTGAATCATGGATCAAGAATCATGAATCGAATAATGAATCATGAATTAAATCATGAATTATGAATCATGAATTGAATCATAAAGCATGAATCATGAATTGAATCATGAATCATGAATTGAATCATGAATCATGAATCATGAATCGAATCATGAATCATGAATTAAATAATAAATTATGAATCATGAATTGAATCATGAATCATGAATTATGAATCATGAATTGAATCATGAATCGAATCATGAATCATGAATCATGAATTGTATCATGAATCATGAATCATGAATTGAATCATGAATTGAATCATGAATCATGAATTGAATCATGAATCATGAATTGAATCATGAATTAAATAATGAATCATAAATTGAATCATGAATTATGAATTGAATCATGAATTGAATCATGAATCATGAATCATGAATCATGAATTGAATCATGAATCATGAATCATGAATCATGAATCATGAATTGAATCATAAATCATGAATCATGAATCGAATCATGAATCATGAATCATGAATCATTAATTGAATGATGAATCATGAATCATGAATTGAATCATGAATCATGAATTATGAATCATGAATTGAATCATGAATCATGAATCATGAATTGAATCATAAATCATGAATCATGAATCAAATCATGAATCATGATTAATGAATTGAATCATGAATCATGAATTGAATCATGAATCATGAATCATGAATCATGAATTGAATCATGAAGCATGAATTATGAATCATGAATTGATTCATGAATCATGAATTATGAATCATGAATTGAATCATATATCATGAATCATGAATCGAATCATGAATCATGAATTATAATTCATGAATTCAATCATGAATCATGAATCATGAACCATGAATCAGTATTTGAATCATGAATTGAATCATGAATTGAATCATGAATCGATTAATGAATTGAATCATGAATCATGAATTGAATCATGAATCATGAATCATGAATCATGAATTGAATCATGAATCATGAATCATGAATCATGAATTGAATCATGAATTGAATCATAAATCATGAATCATGAATTTAATCATGAATCATGAATCGAATCATGAATCATGAATTAAATCATGAATCATGAATCATGAATTGAATCATGAATCGAATCATGAATCATGAATCATGAATTGAATCATGAATCAGGAATTGGATCATGAATCATGAATCAAGAATCATGAATCGAATCATGAATCATAAATTGAATCATGAATCATGAAATCATGAATTGAATCATGAATCAGGAATCATGAATCGAATCATGAATCATGAATCATTAATTGAATCATGAATCATGAATCATGAATTGAATCATGAATCATGAATCATAAATTGAATCATGAATCATGAATTGAATCATGAATCGAATCATGAATCATAAATTGAATCATGAATCATGAAATCATGAATTGAATCATGAATCAGGAATCATGAATCGAATCATGAATCATGAATCATTAATTGAATCATGAATCATGAATCATGAATTGAATCATGAATCATGAATCATAAATTGAATCATGAATCATGAATTGAATCAGGATTCGAATCATGAATTGAATCATGAATCATGAATTGAATCATGAATCATGAATTTTGAATCATGAATCATGAATTGAATCATGAATCATGAATTGAATCATGAATAATGAATTGAATCATGAATCATGAATCATGAATTGAATCATGGATCATGAATTGGATCATGAATTGAATCATGAAATAAATCATGAATCATGAATCATGAATTGAATCATTGATAATGAATCATGAATCGAGTCATGAATCATGAATTAATTCATGAATTATAAATCATGAATTGAATCATGAATCATGAATCATGAATTGAATCATGAATCATGAATCATGAATTGAATCATGAATCATGAATCATGAATCGAATCATGAATCATGAATTATGAATCATGAATTGAATCATGAATCGAATCATGAATCATGAATCATGAATTGTATCATGAATCATGAATCGAATCATGAATCATGAATTAAATCATGAATCATGAATCATGAATTGAATCATGAATCGAATCATGAATCATGAATCATGAATTGAATCATGAATCAGGAATTGGATCATGAATCATGAATCAAGAATCATGAATCGAATCATGAATCATAAATTGAATCATGAATCATGAAATCATGAATTGAATCATGAATCAGGAATCATGAATCGAATCATGAATCATGAATTGAATCATGAATCATGAATCAAGAATCATGAATCGAATCATGAATCATGAATTGAATTATGAATCATGAATCATGAATTGAATCATGAATCAGGAAACATGAATTAAATCATGAATCATGAATCATGAATTGAATCATGAATCATTAATCATGAATCATGAATTGAATCATGAATCATAAATCGAATCATGAATCATGAATTGCATCAGGAATTATGAATCATGAATTGAATCATGAATCATGAATTGAATCATGAATCATGAATTGAATCATGAATTGAATCATAAATCATGAATCATGAATCATGAATTGAATCATGAATCATGAATTGAATCATAAATTGAATCATGAATCATGAATTGAATCATGAATCATGAATCATGAATTATAAATTGAATCATGAATCATGAATCATGAATTGAATCATGAATTGAATCATGAATCATGAATTGAATCATGAATTATGAATCATGAATTGAATCATGAATCATGTATCGAATCATGAATCATGAATTGAATCATGAATCGAATCATTAATCATGAATGATGAATCGAAACATGAATCTTGAATCATGAATTTAATCATGAATCATGAATCATGAATTGAATCATGAATCATGAATCATGAATAGAATCATGAATCATGAATCATGAATTGAATCATGAATCATGAATCGAATCATGAATCATGAATCAAGAATCATGAATTGAATCATGAATCATGAATTGAATCATGAATCATGAATCATGAATCATGAATTATGAATTGAATCATGAATCATGAATCATGAATCATGAATCATGAATTGAATTATGAATCATGAATCATGAATCATGAAATGAATCATGAATCATGAATCGAATCATGAATCATGAATCAAAAATCATGAATCGAATCATGAATCATGAAATCATGAATTGAATCATGAATCAGGAATCATGAATCGAATCATGAATCATGAATCATTAATTGAATCATGAATCATGAATCATGAATTGAATCATGAATCATGAATCATAAATTGAATCATGAATCATGAATTGAATCAGGATTCGAATCATGAATTGAATCATGAATCATGAATTGAATCATGAATCATGAATTTTGAATCATGAATCATGAATTGAATCATGAATCATGAATTGAATCATGAATAATGAATTGAATCATGAATCATGAATCATGAATTGAATCATGGATCATGAATTGGATCATGAATTGAATCATGAAATAAATCATGAATCATGAATCATGAATTGAATCATTGATAATGAATCATGAATCGAGTCATGAATCATGAATTAATTCATGAATTATAAATCATGAATTGAATCATGAATCATGAATCATGAATTGAATCATGAATCATGAATCATGAATTGAATCATGAATCATGAATCATGAATCGAATCATGAATCATGAATTATGAATCATGAATTGAATCATGAATCGAATCATGAATCATGAATCATTAATTGTATCATGAATCATGAATCATGAATCATGAATTGAATCATGAATCATGAATCAAGAATCATGAATCGAATCATGAATCATGAATTGAATTATGAATCATGAATCATGAATTGAATCATGAATCAGGAAACATGAATTAAATCATGAATCATGAATCATGAATTGAATCATGAATCATTAATCATGAATCATGAATTGAATCATGAATCATAAATTGAATCATGAATCATGAATTGAATCAGGAATTATGAATCATGAATTGAATCATGAATCATGAATTGAATCATGAATCATGAATTGAATCATGAATTGAATCATAAATCATGAATCATGAATCATGAATTGAATCATGAATCATGAATTGAATCATAAATTGAATCATGAATCATGAATTGAATCATGAATCATGAATCATGAATTATAAATTGAATCATGAATCATGAATCATGAATTGAATCATGAATTGAATCATGAATCATGAATTGAATCATGAATTATGAATCATGAATTGAATCAAGAATCATGTATCGAATCATGAATCATGAATTGAATCATGAATCGAATCATTAATCATGAATGATGAATCGAAACATGAATCTTGAATCATGAATTTAATCATGAATCATGAATCATGAATTGAATCATGAATCATGAATCATGAATAGAATCATGAATCATGAATCATGAATTGAATCATGAATCATGAATCGAATCATGAATCATGAATCAAGAATCATGAATTGAATCATGAATCATGAATTGAATCATGAATCATGAATCATGAATCATGAATTATGAATTGAATCATGAATCATGAATCATGAATCATGAATCATGAATTGAATTATGAATCATGAATCATGAATCATGAAATGAATCATGAATCATGAATCGAATCATGAATCATGAATCAAAAATCATGAATCGAATCATGAATCATGGATTGAATCATGAATCATAAATTATGAATCACGAATTGAATCATGAATCATGAATCATGAATCATGAATCATGAATTGAATCATGAATTGAATCATGAATCATGAATCATGAATTATGAATTGAATCATGAATTGAATCATGAATTATGAATTAAATCATGAATTATGAATCATGAATTGAATCATGAATCATGAATCATGAATTGAATCATGAATCATGAATCATGAATCAAATCATGAATCATGAATCAAGAATCATGAATTGAATCATGAATCATGAATTGAATCATGAATCATGAATCATGAATTATGAATTGAATCATGAATCATGAATCATGAATCAAGAATCATGAATTGAATTATGAATCATGAATCATGAATTGAATCATGAATCATGAATCATGAATCAAATCATGAATCATGAATCAAAAATCATGATTCGAATCATGAATCATGGATTGAATCATGAATCATGAATTATGAATCACGAATTGAATCATGAATCATGAATTGAATCATGAATTGAATCATGAATCATGAATCATGAATCATGAATTGAATCATGAATTGAATCATGAATCATGAATTATGAATCATGAATTGAATCATGAATCATGAATCATGAATCATGAATCATGAATCATGAATTAAATCATGAATTGAATCATGGATCAAGAATAATGAATCGAATCATGAATCATGAATTAAATCATGAATTATGAATCATGAATTGAATCACGCATCATGAATCATGAATTGAATCATGAATCATGAATTGAATTATGAATCATGAATCATGAATTGAATCATGAATCAGGAAACATGAATTGAATCATGAATCATGAATCATGAATCATGAATTGAATCATGAATTGAATCATGAATCAGAAAACATGAATTGAATCATGAATCATGAATCATGAATTGAATCATGAATCGAATCATTAATCATGAATGATGAATCGAAACATGAATCTTGAATCATGAATTTAATCATGAATCATGAATCATGAATTGAATCATGAATCATGAATCATGAATAGAATCATGAATCATGAATCATGAATTGAATCATGAATCATGAATCGAATCATGAATCATGAATCAAGAATCATGAATTGAATCATGAATCATGAATTGAATCATGAATCATGAATCATGAATCATGAATTATGAATTGAATCATGAATCATGAATCATGAATCATGAATCATGAATTGAATTATGAATCATGAATCATGAATCATGAAATGAATCATGAATCATGAATCGAATCATGAATCATGAATCAAAAATCATGAATCGAATCATGAATCATGAAATCATGAATTGAATCATGAATCAGGAATCATGAATCGAATCATGAATCATGAATCATTAATTGAATCATGAATCATGAATCATGAATTGAATCATGAATCATGAATCATAAATTGAATCATGAATCATGAATTGAATCAGGATTCGAATCATGAATTGAATCATGAATCATGAATTGAATCATGAATCATGAATTTTGAATCATGAATCATGAATTGAATCATGAATCATGAATTGAATCATGAATAATGAATTGAATCATGAATCATGAATCATGAATTGAATCATGGATCATGAATTGGATCATGAATTGAATCATGAAATAAATCATGAATCATGAATCATGAATTGAATCATTGATAATGAATCATGAATCGAGTCATGAATCATGAATTAATTCATGAATTATAAATCATGAATTGAATCATGAATCATGAATCATGAATTGAATCATGAATCATGAATCATGAATTGAATCATGAATCATGAATCATGAATCGAATCATGAATCATGAATTATGAATCATGAATTGAATCATGAATCGAATCATGAATCATGAATCATTAATTGTATCATGAATCATGAATCATGAATCATGAATTGAATCATGAATCATGAATCAAGAATCATGAATCGAATCATGAATCATGAATTGAATTATGAATCATGAATCATGAATTGAATCATGAATCAGGAAACATGAATTAAATCATGAATCATGAATCATGAATTGAATCATGAATCATTAATCATGAATCATGAATTGAATCATGAATCATAAATTGAATCATGAATCATGAATTGAATCAGGAATTATGAATCATGAATTGAATCATGAATCATGAATTGAATCATGAATCATGAATTGAATCATGAATTGAATCATAAATCATGAATCATGAATCATGAATTGAATCATGAATCATGAATTGAATCATAAATTGAATCATGAATCATGAATTGAATCATGAATCATGAATCATGAATTATAAATTGAATCATGAATCATGAATCATGAATTGAATCATGAATTGAATCATGAATCATGAATTGAATCATGAATTATGAATCATGAATTGAATCAAGAATCATGTATCGAATCATGAATCATGAATTGAATCATGAATCGAATCATTAATCATGAATGATGAATCGAAACATGAATCTTGAATCATGAATTTAATCATGAATCATGAATCATGAATTGAATCATGAATCATGAATCATGAATAGAATCATGAATCATGAATCATGAATTGAATCATGAATCATGAATCGAATCATGAATCATGAATCAAGAATCATGAATTGAATCATGAATCATGAATTGAATCATGAATCATGAATCATGAATCATGAATTATGAATTGAATCATGAATCATGAATCATGAATCATGAATTGAATTATGAATCATGAATCATGAATCATGAAATGAATCATGAATCATGAATCGAATCATGAATCATGAATCAAAAATCATGAATCGAATCATGAATCATGGATTGAATCATGAATCATAAATTATGAATCACGAATTGAATCATGAATCATGAATCATGAATCATGAATCATGAATTGAATCATGAATTGAATCATGAATCATGAATCATGAATTATGAATTGAATCATGAATTGAATCATGAATTATGAATTAAATCATGAATTATGAATCATGAATTGAATCATGAATCATGAATCATGAATTGAATCATGAATCATGAATCATGAATCAAATCATGAATCATGAATCAAGAATCATGAATTGAATCATGAATCATGAATTGAATCATGAATCATGAATCATGAATTATGAATTGAATCATGAATCATGAATCATGAATCAAGAATCATGAATTGAATTATGAATCATGAATCATGAATTGAATCATGAATCATGAATCATGAATCAAATCATGAATCATGAATCAAAAATCATGATTCGAATCATGAATCATGGATTGAATCATGAATCATGAATTATGAATCACGAATTGAATCATGAATCATGAATTGAATCATGAATTGAATCATGAATCATGAATCATGAATCATGAATTGAATCATGAATTGAATCATGAATCATGAATTATGAATCATGAATTGAATCATGAATCATGAATCATGAATCATGAATCATGAATCATGAATTAAATCATGAATTGAATCATGGATCAAGAATAATGAATCGAATCATGAATCATGAATTAAATCATGAATTATGAATCATGAATTGAATCACGCATCATGAATCATGAATTGAATCATGAATCATGAATTGAATTATGAATCATGAATCATGAATTGAATCATGAATCAGGAAACATGAATTGAATCATGAATCATGAATCATGAATCATGAATTGAATCATGAATTGAATCATGAATCAGAAAACATGAATTGAATCATGAATCATGAATCATGAATTGAATCATGAATCATTAATCATGAATCATGAATTGAATCATGAATCATAAATCGAATCATGAATCATGAATTGAATCAGGAATTATGAATCATGAATTGAATCATGAATCATGAATCATGAATTGAATCATGAATTGAATCATAAATCATGAATCATGAATCATGAATTGAATCATGAATCATGAATTGAATCATAAATTGAATCATGAATCATGAATTGAATCATGAATCATGAATCATGAATAATAAATTGAATCATGAATCATGAATCATGAATTGAATCATGAATTGAATCATGAATCATGAATCATGAATTGAATCATGAATCATGAATCATGAATTGAATCATGAATCATGTATCGAATCATGAATCATGAATTGAATCATGAATCGAATCATTAATCATGAATGATGAATCGAAGCATGAATCTTGAATCATGAATTGAATCATGAATCATGAATCATGAATTGAATCATGAATCATGAATCATGAATAGAATCATGAATCATAAATCATGAATCATGAATTGAATCATGAATCATGAATCATGAATCGAATCATGAATCATGAATCAAGAATCATGAATTGAATCATGAATCATGAATTGAATCATGAATCATGAATTGAATTATGAATCATGAATCATGAATTGAATTATGAATCATGAATCATGAATCATGAATTGAATCATGAATCATGAATCATGAATCGAATTATGAATCATGAATCATGAATCATGAATTGAATCATGAATCATGAATCATGAATCGAATCATGAATCATGAATCAAAAATCATGAATCGAATCATGAATCATGGATTGAATCATGAATAATAAATTATGAATCACGAATTGAATCATGAATCATGAATCATGAATCATGAATCATGAATTGAATCATGAATTGAATCATGAATCATGAATCATGAATCATGAATTGAATCATGAATTGAATCATGAATCATGAATTAAATCATGAATTATGAATCATAAATTGAATCATGAATCATAAATCATGAATTGAATCATGAATCATGAATCATGAATCGAATCAAGAATCATGAATTATGAATCATGAATTGAATCATGAATCGAATCATGAATCATAAATCATGAAATGTATCATGAATCATGAATCATGAATCATGAATTAAATCATGAATCATGAATCAAGAATCATGAATCGAATCATGAATCATGAATTGAATTATGAATCATGAATCATGAATTGAATCATGAATCAGGAAACATGAATTGAATCATGAATCATGAATCATGAATCATGAATTGAATCATGAATCATTAATCATGAATCATGAATTGAATCATGAATCATAAATCGAATCATGAATCATGAATTGAATCAGGAATTATGAATCATGAATTGAATCATGAATCATGAATTGAATCATGAATCATGAATCATGAATTGAATCATGAATTGAATCATAAATCATGAATCATGAATCATGAATTGAATCATGATTCATGAATTGAATCATAAATTGAATCATGAATCATGAATTGAATCATGAATCATGAATCATGAATAATAAATTGAATCATGAATCATGAATCATGAATTGAATCATGAATTGAATCATGAATCATGAATCATGAATTGAATCATGAATCATGAATCATGAATTGAATCATGAATTGAATCATGAATCATGAATCATGAATTGAATCATGAATCATGAATCATGAATTGAATCATGAATCATGTATCGAATCATGAATCATGAATTGAATCATGAATCGAATCATTAATCATGAATGATGAATCGAATCATGAATCTTGAATCATGAATTGAATCATGAATCATGAATCATGAATTGAATCATGAATCATGAATCATGAATAGAATCATGAATCATAAATCATGAATTGAATCATGAATCATGAATCATGAATCGAATCATGAATCATGAATCAAGAATCATGAATTGAACCATGAATCATGAATCATGAATCATGAATCATGAATTATGAATTGAATCATGAATCATGAATCATGAATTGAATTATGAATCATGAATCATGAATCATGAATTGAATCATGAATCATGAATCATGAATCAAATCATGAATCATGAATCAAAAATCATGAATCGAATCATGAATCATGGATTGAATCATGAATCATGAATTATGAATCACGAATTAAATCATGAATCATGAATCATAAATCATGAATTGAATCATGAATTGAATCATGAATCATGAATCATGAATCATGAATTGAATCATGAATTGAATCATGAATCATGAATTATGAATCATGAATTGAATCATGAATCATGAATCATGAATCATGAATTAAATCATGAATTGAATCATGGATCAAGAATCATGAATCGAATCATGAATCATGAATTAAATCATGAATTATGAATCATGAATTGAATCATGCATCATGAATCATGAATTGAATCATGAATCATGAATCGAATCATGAATCATGAATTATGAATCATGAATTCAATCATGAATCATGAATCATGAATAATGAATCATGAATTGAATCATGAATTGAATCATAAATCATGAATCATGAATTGAATCATGAATCATGAATCATGAATCATAAATTAAAACATGAATCATGAATTGAATCATGAATTTAATCATGAATCATGAATCGAATCATGAATCATGAATTAAATCATGAATCATGAATCATGAATTGAATCATGAATCGAATCATAAATCATGAATCATGAATTGAATCATGAATCAGGAATTGAATCATGAATCATGAATTAAATCATGAATCATGAATCATGAATTGAATCATGAATCGAATCATAAATCATGAATCATGAATTGAATCATGAATCAGGAATTGAATCATGAATCATGAATCAAGAATCATGAATCGAATCATGAATCATAAATTAAATCATGAATCATGAATCATGAATTGAATCATGAATCAGGAATCATGAATCGAATCATGAATCATGAATCATTAATTGAATCATGAATCATGAATCATGAATCATGAATTGAATCATGAATCATGAATCATAAATCGAATCATGAATCATGAATTGAATCAGGATTCGAATCATGAATTGAATCATGAATCATGAATTGAATCATGAATCATGAATCTTGAATCATGAATCATGAATTGAATCATGAATCATGAATTATGAATCATGAATTGAATTATGAATAATGAATTGAATCATGAATCATGAATCATGAATTGAATCATGGATCATGAATTGAATCATGAATTATGAATCATGAATTGAATCATGAATCATGAATCATGAATTGAATCATGAATCATGAATCATGAATTGAATCATGAATCATGAATCATGAATCGAATCATGAATCATGAATTATGAATCATGAATTGAATCATGAATCGAATCATGAATCATGAATCATGAATTGTATCATGAATCATGAATCATGAATCATGAATTGAATCATGAATCATGAATCAAGAATCATGAATCGAATCATGAATCATGAATTGAATCATGAATCATGAATCGAATCATGAATCATGAATTATGAATCATGAATTCAATCATGAATCATGAATCATGAATAATGAATCATGAATTGAATCATGAATTGAATCATAAATCATGAATCATGAATTGAATCATGAATCATGAATCATGAATCATAAATTAAAACATGAATCATGAATTGAATCATGAATTTAATCATGAATCATGAATCGAATCATGAATCATGAATTAAATCATGAATCATGAATCATGAATTGAATCATGAATCGAATCATAAATCATGAATCATGAATTGAATCATGAATCAGGAATTGAATCATGAATCATGAATTAAATCATGAATCATGAATCATGAATTGAATCATGAATCGAATCATAAATCATGAATCATGAATTGAATCATGAATCAGGAATTGAATCATGAATCATGAATCAAGAATCATGAATCGAATCATGAATCATAAATTAAATCATGAATCATGAATCATGAATTGAATCATGAATCAGGAATCATGAATCGAATCATGAATCATGAATCATTAATTGAATCATGAATCATGAATCATGAATCATGAATCATGAATTGAATCATGAATCATGAATCATAAATCGAATCATGAATCATGAATTGAATCAGGATTCGAATCATGAATTGAATCATGAATCATGAATTGAATCATGAATCATGAATCTTGAATCATGAATCATGAATTGAATCATGAATCATGAATTATGAATCATGAATTGAATTATGAATAATGAATTGAATCATGAATCATGAATCATGAATTGAATCATGGATCATGAATTGAATCATGAATTATGAATCATGAATTGAATCATGAATCATGAATCATGAATTGAATCATGAATCATGAATCATGAATTGAATCATGAATCATGAATCATGAATCGAATCATGAATCATGAATTATGAATCATGAATTGAATCATGAATCGAATCATGAATCATGAATCATGAATTGTATCATGAATCATGAATCATGAATCATGAATTGAATCATGAATCATGAATCAAGAATCATGAATCGAATCATGAATCATGAATTGAATTATGAATCATGAATCATGAATTGAATCATGAATCAGGAAACATGAATTGAATCATGAATCATGAATCATGAATCATGAATTGTATCATGAATCATGAATCATGAATTAAATCATGAATCATGAATCAAGAATCATGAATCGAATCATGAATCATGAATTGAATTATGAATCATGAATCATGAATTGAATCATGAATCAGGAAACATGAATTGAATCATGAATCATGAATCATGAATCATGAATTGAATCAGGAATTATGATACATGAATTGAATCATGAATCATGAATTGAATCAGGAATTATGATACATGAATTGAATCATGAATCATAAATTGAATCATAAATCATGAATCATGAATTGAATCATTAATTGAATCATAAATCATGAATCATGAATCATGAATTGAATCATGAATCATGAATCATGAATTGAATCATGAATTGAATCATGAATCATGAATCATGAATTGAATCATGAATCATGAATCATGAATAATAAATTGAATCATGAATCATGAATCATGAATTGAATCATGAATTGAATAATGAATCATGAATCATGAATTGAATCATGAATCATGAATCATGAATTGAATCATGAATCATGAATCATGAATTGAATCATGAATCATGTATCGAATCATGAATCATGAATTGAATCATGAATCGAATCATTAATCATGAATCATGAATCGAATCATGAATCTTGAATCATGAATTGAATCATGAATCATGAATCATGAATTGAATCATGAATCATGAATCATAATTAGAATCATGAATCATGAGTCAAGAATCATGAATCGAATCATGAATCATGAATTGAATCATGAATCATGAATCATGAATCATGAATTGAATCATGAATCATGAATCATGAATCATGAATTGAATCATGAATCATGAATTGAATCATTAATCATGAATCATGAATCGAATCATGAATCATGAATCATGAATTGAATTATGAATCATGAATCATGAATTGAATCATGAATCATGAATCATGAATCGAATCATGAATCATGAATCAAAAATCATGAATCGAATCATGAATCATGGATTGAATCATGAATCATGAATTATGAATCACGAATTGAATCATGAATCATGAATTGAATCATGAATCATGAATCATGAATCATGAATTGAATCATGAATCATGAATCATGAATCATGAATTAAATCATGAATTGAATCATGGATCAAGAATCATGAATCGAATAATGAATCATGAATTAAATCATGAATTATGAATCATGAATTGAATCATGAATCATGAATTGAATTATGAATCATGAATCATGAATTGAATCATGAATCAGGAAACATGAATTGAATCATGAATCATGAATCATGAATCATGAATTGAATCAGGAATTATGATACATGAATTGAATCATGAATCATGAATTGAATCAGGAATTATGATACATGAATTGAATCATGAATCATAAATTGAATCATAAATCATGAATCATGAATTGAATCATTAATTGAATCATAAATCATGAATCATGAATCATGAATTGAATCATGAATCATGAATCATGAATTGAATCATGAATTGAATCATGAATCATGAATCATGAATTGAATCATGAATCATGAATCATGAATAATAAATTGAATCATGAATCATGAATCATGAATTGAATCATGAATTGAATAATGAATCATGAATCATGAATTGAATCATGAATCATGAATCATGAATTGAATCATGAATCATGAATCATGAATTTAATCATGAATCATGTATCGAATCATGAATCATGAATTGAATCATGAATCGAATCATTAATCATGAATCATGAATCGAATCATGAATCTTGAATCATGAATTGAATCATGAATCATGAATCATGAATTGAATCATGAATCATGAATCATGAATAGAATCATGAATCATGAGTCAAGAATCATGAATCGAATCATGAATCATGAATTGAATCATGAATCATGAATCATGAATCATGAATTGAATCATGAATCATGAATCATGAATCATGAATTGAATCATGAATCATGAATTGAATCATTAATCATGAATCATGAATCGAATCATGAATCATGAATCATGAATTGAATTATGAATCATGAATCATGAATTGAATCATGAATCATGAATCATGAATCGAATCATGAATCATGAATCAAAAATCATGAATCGAATCATGAATCATGGATTGAATCATGAATCATGAATTATGAATCACGAATTGAATCATGAATCATGGATTGAATCATGAATCATGAATCATGAATCATGAATTGAATCATGAATCATGAATCATGAATCATGAATTAAATCATGAATTGAATCATGGATCAAGAATCATGAATCGAATAATGAATCATGAATTAAATCATGAATTATGAATCATGAATTGAATCATGAAGCATGAATCATGAATTGAATCATGAATCATGAATCATGAATTGAATCATGAATCATGAATCATGAATCATGAATTAAATAATAAATTATGAATCATGAATTGAATCATGAATCATGAATTATGAATCATGAATTGAATCATGAATCGAATCATGAATCATGAATCATGAATTGTATCATGAATCATGAATCATGAATTGAATCATGAATTGAATCATGAATCATGAATTAAATCATGAATCATAAATTGAATCATGAATCATGAATTGAATCATGAATTGAATCATGAATCATGAATCATGAATCATGAATCATGAATTGAATCATGAATCATGAATCATGAATCATGAATCATGAATTGAATTATGAATCATGAATCATGAATCATGAATTGAATCATGAATCATGAATCAAATCATGAATCATGAATCAAAAATCATGAATCGAATCATGAATCATGGATTGAATCATGAATCATGAATTATGAATCACGAATTAAATCATGAATCATGAATCATGAATCATAAATCATGAATTGAATCATGAATTGAATCATGAATCATGAATCATGAATTGAATCATGAATTGAATCATGAATCATGAATTATGAATCATGAATAAAATCATGAATCATGAATCATGAATCATGAATTAAATCATGAATTAAATCATGGATCAAGAATCATGAATCGAATCATGAATCATGAATTAAATCATGAATTATGAATCATGAATTGAATCATGAATCATGAATCGAATCATGAATCATGAATTATGAATCATGAATTCAATCATGAATCATGAATATTGAACCATGAATCATGAATTGAATCATTAATTGAATCATGAATTAAATCATGAATCGATTAATGAATTGAATCATGAATCATGAATTCAATCATGAATCATGAATCATGAATCATGAATCATGAATAATGAATCATGAATTCAATCATGAATTGAATCATAAATCATGAATCATGAATTGAATCATGAATCATGAATCATGAATCATGAATCATAAATTAAAACATGAATCATGAATTGAATCATGAATTTAATCATGAATCATGAATCGAATCATGAATCATGAATTAAATCATGAATCATGAATCATGAATTGAATCATGAATCGAATCATAAATCATGAATCATGAATTGAATCATGAATCAGGAAATGAATCATGAATCATGAATTAAATCATGAATCATGAATCATGAATTGAATCATGAATCATGAATCAGGAATTGAATCATGAATCATGAATCAAGAATCATGAATCGAATCATGAATCATAAATTAAATCATGAATCATGAATCATGAATTGAATCATGAATCAGGAATCATGAATCGAATCATGAATCATGAATCATTAATTGAATCATGAATCATGAATCATGAATCATTAATCATGAATTGAATCATGAATCATGAATCATAAATTGAATAATGAATCATGAATTGAATCAGGATTCGAATCATGAATTGAATCATGAATCATGAATTGAATCATGAATCATGAATCTTGAATCATGAATCATGAATTGAATCATGAATCATGAATTATGAATCATGAATTGAATTATGAATAATGAATTGAATCATGAATCATGAATCATGAATTGAATCATGGATCATGAATTGAATCATGAATTATGAATCATGAATTGAATCATGAATCATGAATCATGAATTGAATCATGAATCATGAATCATGAATCGAATCATGAATCGAATCATGAATCATGAATTATGAATCATGAATTGAATCATGAATCGAATCATGAATCATGAATCATGAATTGTATCATGAATCATGAATCATGAATCATGAATTGAATCATGAATCATGAATCAAGAATCATGAATCGAATCATGAATCATGAATTGAATTATGAATCATGAATCATGAATTGAATCATGAATCAGGAAACATGAATTGAATCATGAATCATGAATCATGAATCATGAATTGTATCATGAATCATGAATCATGAATTGAATTATGAATCATGAATCAAGAATCATGAATCGAATCATGAATCATGAATTGAATTATGAATCATGAATCATGAATTGAATCATGAATCAGGAAACATGAATTGAATCATGAATCATGAATCATGAATCATGAATTGAATCATGAATCATTAATCATGAATCATGAATTGAATCATGAATCATAAATCAAATCATGAATCATGAATTGAATCAGGAATTATGATACATGAATTGAATCATGAATCATGAATTGAATCATAAATCATGAATCATGAATTGAATCATTAATTGAATCATAAATCATGAATCATGAATCATGAATTGAATCATGAATCATGAATCATGAATTGAATCATGAATTGAATCATGAATCATGAATCATGAATTGAATCATGAATCATGAATCATGAATAATAAATTGAATCATGAATCATGAATCATGAATTGAATCATGAATTGAATCATGAATCATGAATCATGAATTGAATCATGAATCATGAATCATGAATTGAATCATGAATCATGAATCATGAATTGAATCATGAATCATGTATCGAATCATGAATCATGAATTGAATCATGAATCGAATCATTAATCATGAATCATGAATCGAATCATGAATCTTGAATCATGAATTGAATCATGAATCATGAATCATGAATTGAATCATGAATCATGAATCATGAATCGAATCATGAATCATGAATTGAATCATGAATCATGAATCATGAATCATGAATTGAATCATGAATCATGATTCATGAATCATGAATTGAATCATGAATCATGAATCATGAATGGAATCATGAATCATGAATCATGAATTGAATTATGAATCATGAATCATGAATTGAATCATGAATCATGAATCATGAATCGAATCATGAATCATGAATCAAAAATCATGAATCGAATCATGAATCATGGATTGAATCATGAATCATGAATTATGAATCACGAATTGAATCATGAATCATGAATCATGAATCATGAATCATGAATTGAATCATGAATTGAATCATGAATCATGAATCATGAATTGAATCATGAATTGAATCATGAATCATGAATTATGAATCATGAATTGAATCATGAATCATGAATTAAATCATGAATTGAATCATGGATCAAGAATCATAAATCGAATAATGAATCATGAATTAAATCATGAATTATGAATCATGAATTGAATCATAAAGCATGAATCATGAATTGAATCATGAATCATGAATCATGAATTGAATCATGAATCATGAATCATGAATCGAATCATGAATCATGAATTAAATAATAAATTATGAATCATGAATTGAATCATGAATCATGAATTATGAATCATGAATTGAATCATGAATCGAATCATGAATCATGAATCATGAATTGTATCATGAATCATGAATCATGAATTGAATCATGAATTAAATCATGAATCATGAATTGAATCATGAATTAAATCATGAATCATAAATTGAATCATGAATCATGAATTGAATCATGAATTGAATCATGAATCATGAATCATGAATCATGAATTGAATCATGAATCATGAATCATGAATCATGAATCATGAATTGAATCATGAATCATGAATCATGAATCGAATCATGAATTGAATCATAAATCATGAATCATGAATCGAATCGTGAATCATGAATCATGAATCATGAATTGAATGATGAATCATGAATCATGAATCATGAATTGAATCATGAATTATGAATCATGAATTGAATCATGAATCATGAATCATGAATTGAATCATGAATCATGAATTATGAATCATGAATTGAATCATGAATCATGAATCATGAATTGAATCATAAATCATGAATCATGAATCAAATCATGAATCATGATTAATGAATTGAATCATGAATCATGAATTGAATCATGAATCATGAATCATGAATCGAATCATGAATCATAAATTATAATTCATGAATTCAATCATGAATCATGAATCATGAACCATGAATCATTATTTGAATCATGAATTGAATCATGAATTGAATCATGAATCGATTAATGAATAGAATCATGAATCATGAATTGAATCATGAATCATGAATCATGAATCATGAATTGAATCATGAATCATGAATCATGAATCATGAATTGAATCATGAATTGAATCATAAATCATGAATCATGAATTGAATCATGAATCATGAATCATGAATTGAATCATGAATTTAATCATGAATCATGAATCGAATCATGAATCATGAATTAAATCATGAATCATGAATCATGAATTGAATCATGAATCGAATCATGAATCATGAATCATGAATTGAATCATGAATCAGGAATTGGATCATGAATCATGAATCAAGAATCATGAATCGAATCATGAATCATAAATTGAATCATGAATCATAAAATCATGAATTGAATCATGAATCAGGAATCATGAATTGAATCATGAATCATGAATCATTAATTGAATCATGAATCATGAATCATGAATCATGAATTGAATCATGAATCATGAATCATGAATTGAATCATGAATCATGAATCATAAATTGAATCATGAATCATGAATTGAATCAGGATTCGAATCATGAATTGAATCATGAATCATGAATTGAATCATGAATCATGAATTTTGAATCATAAATCATGAATTGAATCATGAATCATGAATTATGAATCATGAATTGAATCATGAATAATGAATTGAATCATGAATCATGAATCATGAATTGAATCATGGATCATGAATTGGATCATGAATTGAATCATGAAATAAATCATGAATCATGATTTATGAATTGAATCATTGATAATGAATCATGAATCGAATCATGAATCATGAATTAATTCATGAATTATGAATCATGAATTGAATCATGAATCATGAATTGAATCATGAATCATGAATCATGAATTGAATCATGAATCATGAATCATGAATCGAATCATGAATCATGAATTATGAATCATGCATTGAATCATGAATCGAATCATGAATCATGAATCATGAATTGTATCATGAATCATGAATCATGAATCATGAATTGAATCATGAATCATGAATCAAGAATCATGAATCGAATCATGAATCATGAATTGAATTATAAATCATGAATCATGAATTGAATCATGAATCAGGAAACATGAATTGAATCATGAATCATGAATCATGAATCATGAATTGAATCATGAATCATTAATCATGAATCATGAATTGAATCATGAATCATAAATCGAATCATGAATCATGAATTGAATCAGGAATTATGAATCATGACTTGAATCATGAATCATGAATTGAATCATGAATCATGAATCATGAATTGAATCATGAATTGAATCATAAATCATGAATCATGAATCATGAATTGAATCATGAATCATGAATTGAATCATAAATTGAATCATGAATCATGAATTGAATCATGAATCATGAATAATAAATTGAATCATGAATCATGAATCATGAATTGAATCATGAATTGAATCATGAATCATGAATCATGAATTGAATCATGAATCATGAATCATGAATTGAATCATGAATCATGTATCGAATCATGAATCATGAATTGAATCATGAATCGAATCATTAATCATGAATGATGAATCGAAACATGAATCTTGAATCATGAATTGAATCATGAATCATGAATCATGAATTGAATCATGAATCATGAATCATGAATAGAATCATGAATCATGAATCATGAATCATGAATTGAATCATGAATCATGAATCATGAATCGAATCATGAATCATGAATCAAGAATCATGAATTGAATCATGAATCATGAATTGAATCATGAATCATGAATCATGAATCATGAATTATGAATTGAATCATGAATCATGAATCATGAATCATGAATCATGAATCATGAATTAAATTATGAATCATGAATCATGAATCATGAATTGAATCATGAATCATGAATCGAATCATGAATCATGAATCAAAAATCATGAATCGAATCATGAATCATGGATTGAATCATGAATCATAAATTATGAATCACGAATTGAATCATGAATCATGAATCATGAATCATGAATCATGAATTGAATCATGAATTGAATCATGAATCATGAATCATGAATCATGAATTGAATCATGAATTGAATCATGAATCATGAATTAAATCATGAATTATGAATCATGAATTGAATCATGAATCATGAATCGAATCATGAATCATGAATCATGAATTGAATCATGAATCATGAATCGAATCATGAATCATGAATTATGAATCATGAATTGAATCATGAATCGAATCATGAATCATAAATCCTGAAATGTATCATGAATCATGAATCATGAATTGAATCATGAATCATGAATCAAGAATCATGAATCGAATCATGAATCATGAATTGAATTATGAATCATGAATCATGAATTGAATCATGAATCAGGAAACATGAATTGAATCAGGAATTATGAATCATGAATTGAATCATGAATCATGAATTGAATCATGAATCATGAATCATGAATTGAATCATGAATTGAATCATAAATCATGAATCATGAATCATGAATTGAATCATGAATCATGAATTGAATCATAAATTGAATCATGAATCATGAATTGAATCATGAATCATGAATCATGAATAATAAATTGAATCATGAATCATGAATCATGAATTGAATCATGAATTGAATCATGAATCATGAATCATGAATTGAATCATAAATTGAATCATGAATCATGAATTGAATCATGAATCATGAATCATGAATAATAAATTGAATCATGAATCATGAATCATGAATTGAATCATGAATTGAATCATGAATCATGAATCATGAATTGAATCATGAATCATGAATCATGAATTGAATCATGAATCATGTATCGAATCATGAATCATGAATTGAATCATGAATCGAATCATTAATCATGAATGATGAATCGAAACATGAATCTTGAATCATGAATTGAATCATGAATCATGAATCATGAATTGAATCATGAATCATGAATCATGAATAGAATCATGAATCATGAATCATGAATCATGAATTGAATCATGAATCATGAATCATGAATCGAATCATGAATCATGAATCAAGAATCATGAATTGAATCATGAATCATGAATTGAATCATGAATCATGAATCATGAATCATGAATTATGAATTGAATCATGAATCATGAATCATGAATCATGAATCATGAATCATGAATTAAATTATGAATCATGAATCATGAATCATGAATTGAATCATGAATCATGAATCGAATCATGAATCATGAATCAAAAATCATGAATCGAATCATGAATCATGGATTGAATCATGAATCATAAATTATGAATCACGAATTGAATCATGAATCATGAATCATGAATCATGAATCATGAATTGAATCATGAATTGAATCATGAATCATGAATCATGAATCATGAATTGAATCATGAATTGAATCATGAATCATGAATTAAATCATGAATTATGAATCATGAATTGAATCATGAATCATGAATCGAATCATGAATCATGAATCATGAATTGATTCATGAATCATGAATCGAATCATGAATCATGAATTATGAATCATGAATTGAATCATGAATCGAATCATGAATCATAAATCCTGAAATGTATCATGAATCATGAATCATGAATTGAATCATGAATCATGAATCAAGAATCATGAATCGAATCATGAATCATGAATTGAATTATGAATCATGAATCATGAATTGAATCATGAATCAGGAAACATGAATTGAATCAGGAATTATGAATCATGAATTGAATCATGAATCATGAATTGAATCATGAATCATGAATCATGAATTGAATCATGAATTGAATCATAAATCATGAATCATGAATCATGAATTGAATCATGAATCATGAATTGAATCATAAATTGAATCATGAATCATGAATTGAATCATGAATCATGAATCATGAATAATAAATTGAATCATGAATCATGAATCATGAATTGAATCATGAATTGAATCATGAATCATGAATCATGAATTGAATCATGAATTGAATCATAAATCATGAATCATGAATCATGAATTGAATCATGAATCATGAATTGAATCATAAATTGAATCATGAATCATGAATTGAATCTTGAATCATGAATCATGAATAATAAATTGAATCATGAATCATGAATCATGAATTGAATCATGAATTGAATCATGAATCATGAATCATGAATTGAATCATGAATCATGAATTGAATCATGAATCATGTATCGAATCATGAATCATGAATTGAATCATGAATAGAATCATTAATCATGAATGATGAATCGAATCATGAATCTTGAATCATGAATTGAATCATGAATCATGAATCATGAATTGAATCATGAATCATGAATCATGAATAGAATCATGAATCATGAATCATGAATCATGAATTGAATCATGAATCATGAATCATGAATCGAATCATGAATCAAGAATCATGAATTGAATCATGAATCATGAATTGAATCATGAATCATGAATCATGAATTATGAATTGAATCATGAATCATGAATCATGAATCATGAATTGAATTATGAATCATGAATCATGAATCATGAATTGAATCATGAATCATGAATCATGAATCAAATCATGAATCATGAATCAAAAATCATGATTCGAATCATGAATCATGGATTGAATCATGAATCATGAATTATGAATCACGAATTGAATCATGAATCATGAATCATGAATCATGAATCATGAATTTAATCATGAATTGAATCATGAATCATGAATCATGAATCATGAATTGAATCATGAATTGAATCATGAATCATGAATTATGAATCATGAATTGAATCATGAATCATGAATTATGAATCATGAATCATGAATTAAATCATGAATTGAATCATGGATCAAGAATCATGAATCGAATCATGAATTATGAATTAAATTATGAATCATAAATTATGAATCATGAATTCAATCATGAATCATGAATCATGAATCATGAATCATGAATTGTATCATGAATTGAATCATGAATTAAATCATGAATCGATTAATGAATTGAATCATGAATCATGAATTGAATCATGAATCATGAATCATGAATTGAATCATGAATCATGAATCATGAATCATGAACCATGAATCATGAATTGTATCATAAATCATGAATCATGAATTGAATCATGAATCATGAATCATAAATTAAAACATGAATCATGAATTTAATCATGAATTTAATCATGAATCATGAATCGAATCATGAATCAAGAATTAAATCATGAATCATGAATCATGAATTGAATCATGAATCGAATCATAAATTATGAATCATGAATTGAATCATGAATCAGGAATTGAATCATGAATCATGAATTAAATCATGAATCATGAATCATGAATTGAATCATGAATCGAATCATAAATCATGAATCATGAATTGAATCATGAATCAGGAATTGAATCATGAATCATGAATCAAGAATCATGAATCGAATCATGAATCATAAATTAAATCATGAATCATGAATTAAATCATGAATCAGGTAACATGAATCGAATCATGAATCATGAATCATTAATTGAATCATGAATCATGAATCATGAATCATGAATCATGAATTGAATCATGAATCATGAATCATAAATCGAATCATGAATCATGAATTGAATCAGGATTCGAATCATGAATTGAATCATGAATCATGAATTGAATCATGAATCAGGAAACATGAATTAAATCATGAATCATGAATCATGAATTGAATCATGAATCATTAATCATGAATCATGAATTGAATCATGAATCATGAATTATGAATCATGAATTGAATTATGAATAATGAATTGAATCATGAATCATGAATCATGAATTGAATCATGGATCATGAATTGAATCATGAATTGAATCATGAATTAAATCATGAATCATGAATCATGAATTGAATCATTGATCATGAATCATGAATCGAATCATGAATCATGAATTAAATCATGAATTATGAATCATGAATTGAATCATGAATCATGAATTATGAATTGAATCATGAATCATGAATCATGAATTGAATCATGAATCATGAATCATGAATCGAATCATGAATCATGAATTATGAATCATGAATTGAATCATGAATCGAATCATGAATCATGAATCATGAATTGTATCATGAATCATGAATCATGAATCATGAATTGAATCATGAATCATGAATCAAGAATCATGAATCGAATCATGAATCATGAATTGAATTATGAATCATGAATCATGAATTGAATCATGAATCAGGAAACATGAATTGAATCATAATTCATGAATCATGAATCATGAATTGAATCATGAATCATTAATCATGAATCATGAATTGAATCATGAATCATAAATCGAATCATGAATCATGAATTGAATCAGGAATTATGATACATGAATTGAATCATGAATCATGAATTGAATCATAAATCATGAATCATGAATTAAATCATTAATTGAATCATAAATCATGAATCATGAATTGAATCATGAATCATGAATCATGAATTGAATCATGAATTGAATCATGAATCATGAATCATGAATTGAATCATGAATCATGAATCATGAATAATAAATTGAATCATGAATCATGAATCATGAATTGAATCATGAATCATGAATCATGAATTGAATCATGAATCATGAATCATGAATTGAATCATGAATCATGAATCATGAATTGAATCATGAATCATGTATCGAATCATGAATCATGAATTGAATCATGAATTGAATCATTAATCATGAACTGAATCATGAATCATGAATCATGAATTGAATCATGAATCATGAATAATGAATTGAATCATGAATCATGAATCATGAATCGAATCATGAATCATGAATCATGAATTGAATTATGAATCATGATTCATGAATTGAATCATGAATCATGAATCATGAATCGAATCATGAATCATGAATCAAAAATCATGAATCGAATCATGAATCATGGATTGAATCATGAATCATGAATTATGAATCATGAATTGAATCATGAATCATGAATCATGAATCATGAATTGAATCATGAATCATGAATTATGAATCATGAATTGAATCATGAATCATGAATCATGAATCATGAATTAAATCATGAATTGAATCATGGATCAAGAATCATGAATCGAATAATGAATCATGAATTAAATCATGAATTATCAATCATGAATTGAATCATGAAGCATGAATCATGAATTGAATCATGAATCATGAATCATGAATTGAATCATGAATCATGAATCATGAATCGAATCATGAATCATGAATTAAATAATACATTATGAATCATGAATTGAATCATGAATCATGAATTATGAATCATGAATTGAATCATGAATCGAATCATGAATCATGAATTGTATCATGAATCATGAATCATGAATTGAATCATGAATCATGAATCAAGAATCATGAATCGAATCATGAATCATGAATTGAATTATGAATCATGAATCATGAATTGAATCATGAATCATGAATCATGAATTGAATCATGAATCATTAATCATGAATCATGAATTGAATCATGAATAATAAATCGAATCATGAATTATGAATTAAATCAGGAATTATGATACATGAATTGAATCATGAATCATGAATTGAATCATAAATCATGAATCATGAATTGAATCATTAATTGAATCATAAATCATGAATCATGAATTGAATCATGAATCATGAATCATGAATTGAATCATGAATTGAATCATGAATCATGAATCATGAATTGAATCATGAATCATGAATCATGAATAATAAATTGAATCATGAATCATGAATCATGAATTGAATCATGAATTGAATCATGAATCATAAATCATGAATTGAATCATGAATCATGAATCATGAATTGAATCATGAATCATGTATCGAATCATGAATCATGAATTGAATCATGAATCGAATCATTAATCATGAATCATGAATCGAATCATGAATCTTGAATCATGAATTGAATCATGAATCATGAATCATGAATTGAATCATGAATCAGGAAATTGAATCATGAATCATGAATTGAATCAGGATTCAAATCATGAATTGAATCATGAATCATGAATCATGAATTGAATCATAAATCATGAATCATGAATTGAATCATGAATCATGAATCAAGAGTCATGAATCGAATCATGAATCATGAATTGAATCATGAATCATGAATCATGAATTGAATCATGAATCAGGAAATTGAATCATGAATCATGAATTAAATCAGGATTCAAATCATGAATTGAATCATAAATCATGAATTGAATCATAAATCATGAATCATGAATTGAATCATGAATCAGGAAACATGAATCGAATCATGAATCATGAATTGAATCATGAATCATGAATTGAGTCATGAATCATGAATCATGAATCGAATCATGAATCATGAATCATGAATCATGAATTAAATCATGAATTATGAATCATGAATTGAATCATGAATCATGAATCATGAATTGAATCATGAATCATGAATTGAATCTTGAATCATGAATCATGAATTGAATCATGAATCATGAATAATAAATTGAATCATGAATCATGAATCATGAATTGAATCATGAATTGAATCATGAATCATGAATCATGAATTGAATCATGAATCATGAATCATGAATTGAATCATGAATCATGAATCATGAATTGAATCATGAATCATGTATCGAATCATGAATCATGAATTGAATCATGAATCGAATCATTAATCATGAATCATGAATCGAATCATGAATCTTGAATCATGAATTGAATCATGAATCATGAATCATGAATTGAATCATGAATCATGAATAGAATCATGAATCATGAGTCAAGAATCATGAATCGAATCATGAATCATGAATTGAATCATGAATCATGAATCATGAATTGAATCATGAATCATGAATCATGAATCATGAATTGAATCATGAATCATGAATCATGAATTGAATCATGAATCATCAATCATGAATCATGAATTGAATCATGAATCATCAATCATGAATCGAATCATGAATCATGAATCATGATTTGAATTATGATTTATGAATCATGAATTGAATCATGAATCATGAATCATGAATCGAATCATGAATCATGAATCAAAAATCATGAATCGAATCATGAATCATGGATTGAATCATGAATCATGAATTATGAATCACGAATTCAATCATGAATCATGAATCGAATCATGAATCAAGAATTAAATCATGAATCATGAATCATGAATTGAATCATGAATCGAATCATAAATCATGAATCATGAATTGAATCATGAATCAGGAATTGAATCATGAATCATGAATTAAATCATGAATCATGAATCATGAATTGAATCATGAATCGAATCATAAATCATGAATCATGAATTGAATCATGAATCAGGAATTGAATCATGAATCATGAATCAAGAATCATGAATCGAATCATGAATCATAAATTAAATCATGAATCATGAATTAAATCATGAATCAGGTAACATGAATCGAATCATGAATCATGAATCATTAATTGAATCATGAATCATGAATCATGAATCATGAATCATGAATTGAATCATGAATCATGAATCATAAATCGAATCATGAATCATGAATTGAATCAGGATTCGAATCATGAATTGAATCATGAATCATGAATTGAATCATGAATCAGGAAACATGAATTAAATCATGAATCATGAATCATGAATCATGAATTGAATCATGAATCATTAATCATGAATCATGAATTGAATCATGAATCATGAATTATGAATCATGAATTGAATTATGAATAATGAATTGAATCATGAATCATGAATCATGAATTGAATCATGGATCATGAATTGAATCATGAATTGAATCATGAATTAAATCATGAATCATGAATCATGAATTGAATCATTGATCATGAATCATGAATCGAATCATGAATCATGAATTAAATCATGAATTATGAATCATGAATTGAATCATGAATCATGAATTGAATCATGAATCATGAATCATGAATTGAATCATGAATCATGAATCATGAATCATGAATCGAATCATGAATCATGAATTATGAATCATGAATTGAATCATGAATCGAATCATGAATCATGAATTATGAATCATGAATTAAATCATGAATTGAATCATGAATCATGAATCAAGAATCATGAATCGAATCATGAATCATGAATTGAATTATGAATCATGAATCATGAATTGAATCATGAATCATGAATCATGAATCATGAATTGAATCATGAATCATTAATCATGAATCATGAATTGAATCATGAATCATAAATCGAATCATGAATCATGAATTGAATCAGGAATTATGATACATAAATTGAATCATGAATCATGAATTGAATCATAAATCATGAATCATGAATTGAATCATTAATTGAATCATAAATCATGAATCATGAATCATGAATTGAATCATGAATCATGAATCATGAATTGAATCATGAATTGAATCATGAATCATGAATCATGAATTGAATCATGAATCATGAATCATGAATAATAAATTGAATCATGAATCATGAATCATGAATTGAATCATGAATCATGAATCATGAATTGAATCATGAATCATGAATCATGAATTGAATCATGAATCATGTATCGAATCATGAATCATGAATTGAATCATGAATCGAATCATTAATCATGAATCATGAATCGAATCATGAATCTTGAATCATGAATTGAATCATGAATCATGAATCATGAATTGAATCATGAATCATGAATCATGAATAGAATCATGAATCATGAGTCAAGAATCATGAATCGAACCATGAATCATGAATTGAATCATGAATCATGAATCATGAATTGAATCATGAATCATGAATAATGAATTGAATCATGAATCATGAATCATGAATCGAATCATGAATCATGAATCATGAATTGAATTATGAATCATGATTCATGAATTGAATCATGAATCATGAATCATGAATCGAATCATGAATCATGAATCAAAAATCATGAATCGAATCATGAATCATGGATTGAATCATGAATCATGAATTATGAATCATGAATTGAATCATGAATCATGAATCATGAATCATGAATTGAATCATGAATCATGAATTATGAATCATGAATTGAATCATGAATCATGAATCATGAATCATAAATTAAATCATGAATTGAATCATGGATCAAGAATCATGAATCGAATAATGAATCATGAATTAAATCATGAATTATGAATCATGAATTGAATCATGAAGCATGAATCATGAATTGAATCATGAATCATGAATCATGAATTGAATCATGAATCATGAATCATGAATCGAATCATGAATCATGAATTAAATAATACATTATGAATCATGAATTGAATCATGAATCATGAATTATGAATCATGAATTGAATCATGAATCGAATCATGAATCATGAATTGTATCATGAATCATGAATTGAATCATGAATCATGAATCAAGAATCATGAATCGAATCATGAATCATGAATTGAATTATGAATCATGAATCATGAATTGAATCATGAATCATGAATCATGAATTGAATCATGAATCATTAATCATGAATCATGAATTGAATCATGAATCATAAATCGAATCATGAATTATGAATTGAATCAGGAATTATGATACATGAATTGAATCATGAATCATGAATTGAATCATAAATCATGAATCATGAATTGAATCAATAATTGAATCATAAATCATGAATCATGAATCATGAATTGAATCATGAATCATGAATCATGAATTGAATCATGAATTGAATCATGAATTGAATCATTAATTGAATCATAAATCATGAATCATGAATCATGAATTGAATCATGAATCATGAATCATGAATTGAATCATGAATTGAATCATGAATCATGAATCATGAATTGAATCATGAATCATGAATCATGAATAATAAATTGAATCATGAATCATGAATTGAATCATGAATTGAATCATGAATCATGAATCATGAATTGAATCATGAATCATGAATAATGAATTGAATCATGAATCATGTATCGAATCATGAATCATGAATTGAATCATGAATCGAATCATTAATCATGAATCATGAATCGAATCATGAATCTTGAATCATGAATTGAATCATGAATCATGAATCATGAATTGAATCATGAATCATGAATCATGAATAGAATCATGAATCATGAGTCAAGAATCATGAATCGAATCATGAATCATGAATTGAATCATGAATCATGAATCATGAATCGAATCATGAATCATGAATTGAATCAGGATTCGAATCATGAATTGAATCATGAATCATGAATTGAATCATGAATCAGGAAACATGAATTAAATCATGAATCATGAATCATGAATCATGAATTGAATCATGAATCATTAATCATGAATCATGAATTGAATCATGAATCATGAATTATGAATCATGAATTGAATTATGAATAATGAATTGAATCATGAATCATGAATCATGAATTGAATCATGGATCATGAATTGAATCATGAATTAAATCATGAATCATGAATCATGAATTGAATCATTGATCATGAATCATGAATCGAATCATGAATCATGAATTAAATCATGAATTATGAATCATGAATTGAATCATGAATCATGAATTGAATCATGAATCATGAATCATGAATTGAATCATGAATCATGAATCATGAATCATGAATCGAATCATGAATCATGAATTATGAATCATGAATTGAATCATGAATCGAATCATGAATCATGAATTATGAATCATGAATTAAATCATGAATTGAATCATGAATCATGAATCAAGAATCATGAATCGAATCATGAATCATGAATTGAATTATGAATCATGAATCATGAATTGAATCATGAATCATGAATCATGAATCATGAATTGAATCATGAATCATTAATCATGAATCATGAATTGAATCATGAATCATAAATCGAATCATGAATCATGAATTGAATCAGGAATTATGATACATAAATTGAATCATGAATCATGAATTGAATCATAAATCATGAATCATGAATTGAATCATTAATTGAATCATAAATCATGAATCATGAATCATGAATTGAATCATGAATCATGAATCATGAATTGAATCATGAATTGAATCATGAATCATGAATCATGAATTGAATCATGAATCATGAATCATGAATAATAAATTGAATCATGAATCATGAATCATGAATTGAATCATGAATCATGAATCATGAATTGAATCATGAATCATGAATCATGAATTGAATCATGAATCATGTATCGAATCATGAATCATGAATTGAATCATGAATCGAATCATTAATCATGAATCATGAATCGAATCATGAATCTTGAATCATGAATTGAATCATGAATCATGAATCATGAATTGAATCATGAATCATGAATCATGAATAGAATCATGAATCATGAGTCAAGAATCATGAATCGAACCATGAATCATGAATTGAATCATGAATCATGAATCATGAATTGAATCATGAATCATGAATAATGAATTGAATCATGAATCATGAATCATGAATCGAATCATGAATCATGAATCATGAATTGAATTATGAATCATGATTCATGAATTGAATCATGAATCATGAATCATGAATCGAATCATGAATCATGAATCAAAAATCATGAATCGAATCATGAATCATGGATTGAATCATGAATCATGAATTATGAATCATGAATTGAATCATGAATCATGAATCATGAATCATGAATTGAATCATGAATCATGAATTATGAATCATGAATTGAATCATGAATCATGAATCATGAATCATAAATTAAATCATGAATTGAATCATGGATCAAGAATCATGAATCGAATAATGAATCATGAATTAAATCATGAATTATGAATCATGAATTGAATCATGAAGCATGAATCATGAATTGAATCATGAATCATGAATCATGAATTGAATCATGAATCATGAATCATGAATCGAATCATGAATCATGAATTAAATAATACATTATGAATCATGAATTGAATCATGAATCATGAATTATGAATCATGAATTGAATCATGAATCGAATCATGAATCATGAATTGTATCATGAATCATGAATTGAATCATGAATCATGAATCAAGAATCATGAATCGAATCATGAATCATGAATTGAATTATGAATCATGAATCATGAATTGAATCATGAATCATGAATCATGAATTGAATCATGAATCATTAATCATGAATCATGAATTGAATCATGAATCATAAATCGAATCATGAATTATGAATTGAATCAGGAATTATGATACATGAATTGAATCATGAATCATGAATTGAATCATAAATCATGAATCATGAATTGAATCAATAATTGAATCATAAATCATGAATCATGAATCATGAATTGAATCATGAATCATGAATCATGAATTGAATCATGAATTGAATCATGAATTGAATCATTAATTGAATCATAAATCATGAATCATGAATCATGAATTGAATCATGAATCATGAATCATGAATTGAATCATGAATTGAATCATGAATCATGAATCATGAATTGAATCATGAATCATGAATCATGAATAATAAATTGAATCATGAATCATGAATTGAATCATGAATTGAATCATGAATCATGAATCATGAATTGAATCATGAATCATGAATAATGAATTGAATCATGAATCATGTATCGAATCATGAATCATGAATTGAATCATGAATCGAATCATTAATCATGAATCATGAATCGAATCATGAATCTTGAATCATGAATTGAATCATGAATCATGAATCATGAATTGAATCATGAATCATGAATCATGAATAGAATCATGAATCATGAGTCAAGAATCATGAATCGAATCATGAATCATGAATTGAATCATGAATCATGAATCATGAATTGAATCATGAATCATGAATCATGAATCATGAATTGAATCATGAATCATGAATCGAATCATGAATCATGAATCATGAATTGAATTATGAATCATGAATCATGGATTGAATCATGAATCATGAATTATGAATCACGAATTGAATCATGAATCATGAATCATGAATCATGAATCATGAATTGAATCATGAATTGAATCATGAATCATGAATCATGAATTGAATCATGAATTGAATCATGAATCATGAATTATGAATCATGAATTGTATCATGAATCATGAATCATGAATTGAATCATGAATCATGAATCAAGAGTCATGAATCGAATCATGAATCATGAATCGAATCATGAATCATGAATCATGAATTGAATTATGATTTATGAATCATGAATTGAATCATGAATCGAATCATGAATCATGAATCAAAAATCATGAATCGAATCATGAATCACGAATTGAATCATGAATCATGAATCGAATCATGAATCAAGAATTAAATCATGAATCATGAATCATGAATTGAATCATGAATCGAATCATAAATAATGAATCATGAATTGAATCATGAATCAGGAATTGAATCATGAATCATGAATTAAATCATGAATCATGAATCATGAATTGAATCATGAATCGAATCATAAATCATGAATCATGAATTGAATCATGAATCAGGAATTGAATCATGAATCATGAATCAAGAATCATGAATCGAATCATGAATCATAAATTAAATCATGAATCATGAATTAAATCATGAATCAGGTAACATGAATCGAATCATGAATCATGAATCATTAATTGAATCATGAATCATGAATCATGAATCATGAATTGAATCATGAATCATGAATCATAAATCAAATCATGAATCATGAATTGAATCAGGATTCGAATCATGAATTGAATCATGAATCATGAATTGAATCATGAATCAGGAAACATGAATTAAATCATGAATCATGAATCATGAATCATGAATTGAATCATGAATCATGAATTATGAATCATGAATTGAATCATGAATCATGAATTATGAATCATGAATTGAATTATGAATAATGAATTGAATCATGAATCATGAATCATGAATTGAATCATGGATCATGAATTGAATCATGAATTGAATCATGAATTAAATCATGAATCATGAATCATGAATTGAATCATTGATCATGAATCATGAATCGAATCATGAATCATGAATTAAATCATGAATTATGAATCATGAATTGAATCATGAATCATGAATCATGAATTGAATCATGAATCATGAATTGAATCATGAATCATGAATCATGAATCATGAATCGAATCATGAATCATGAATTATGAATCATGAATTGAATCATGAATCGAATCATGAATCATGAATTGTATCATGAATCATGAATCATGAATTGAATCATGAATCATGAATCAAGAATCATGAATCGAATCATGAATCATGAATTGAATTATGAATCATGAATCATGAATTGAATCATGAATCAGGAAACATGAATTGAATCATGAATCATGAATCATGAATCATGAATTGAATCATGAATCATTAATCATGAATCATGAATTGAATCATGAATCATAAATCGAATCATGAATCATGAATTGAATCATAAATCATGAATCATGAATTGAATCATTAATTGAATCATAAATCATGAATCATGAATCATGAATTGAATCATGAATCATGAATCATGAATTGAATCATGAATTGAATCATGAATCATGAATCATGAATTGAATCATGAATCATGAATCATGAATAATAAATTGAATCATGAATCATGAATCATGAATTGAATCATGAATCATGAATCATGAATTAAATCATGAATCATGAATTGAATCATGAATCATGAATCATGAATTGAATCATGAATCATGTATCGAATCATGAATCATGAATTAAATCATGAATCGAATCATTAATCATGAATCATGAATCGAATCATGAATCTTGAATCATGAATTGAATCATGAATCATGAATCATGAATTGAATCATGAATCATGAATCATGAATAGAATCATGAATCATGAGTCAAGAATCATGAATCGAACCATGAATCATGAATTGAATCATGAATCATGAATTCAATCATGAATCATGAATAATGAATTGAATCATGAATCATGAATCATGAATCGAATCATGAATCATGAATCATGAATTGAATTATGAATCATGATTCATGAATTGAATCATGAATCATGAATCATGAATCGAATCATGAATCATGAATCAAAAATCATGAATCGAATCATGAATCATGGATTGAATCATGAATCATGAATTATGAATCATGAATTGAATCATGAATCATGAATCATGAATTGAATCATGAATCATGAATTATGAATCATGAATTGAATCATGAATCATGAATCATGAATCATGAATTAAATCATGAATTGAATCATGGATCAAGAATCATGAATCGAATAATGAATCATGAATTAAATCATGAATTATGAATCATGAATTGAATCATGAAGCATGAATCATGAATTGAATCATGAATCATGAATCATGAATTGAATCATGAATCATGAATCATGAATCGAATCATGAATCATGAATTAAATAATACATTATGAATCATGAATTGAATCATGAATCATGAATTATGAATCATGAATTGAATCATGAATCGAATCATGAATCATGAATTGTATCATGAATCATGAATCATGAATTGAATCATGAATCATGAATCAAGAATCATGAATCGAATCATGAATCATGAATTGAATTATGAATCATGAATCATGAATTGAATCATGAATCATGAATCATGAATTGAATCATGAATCATTAATCATGAATCATGAATTGAATCATGAATCATAAATCGAATCATGAATTATGAATTGAATCAGGAATTATGATACATGAATTGAATCATGAATCATGAATTGAATCATAAATCATGAATCATGAATTGAATCATTAATTGAATCATAAATCATGAATCATGAATCATGAATTGAATCATGAATCATGAATCATGAATTGAATCATGAATTGAATCATGAATCATGAATCATGAATTGAATCATGAATCATGAATCAGGAATAATAAATTGAATCATGAATCATGAATCATGAATTGAATCATGAATTGAATCATGAATCATGAATCATGAATTGAATCATGAATCATGAATTGAATCATGAATCATGTATCGAATCATGAATCATGAATTGAATCATGAATCGAATCATTAATCATGAATCATGAATCGAATCATGAATCTTGAATCATGAATTGAATCATGAATCATGAATCATGAATTGAATCATGAATCATGAATCATGAATAGAATCATGAATCATGAGTCAAGAATCATGAATCGAATCATGAATCATGAATTGAATCATGAATCATGAATCATGAATTGAATCATGAATCATGAATCATGAATCATGAATTGAATCATGAATCATGAATCATGAATCGAATCATGAATCATGAATCATGAATTGAATTATGAATCATGAATCATGGATTGAATCATGAATCATGAATTATGAATCACGAATTGAATCATGAATCATGAATCATGAATCATGAATCATGAATTGAATCATGAATTGAATCATGAATCATGAATCATGAATTGAATCATGAATTGAATCATGAATCATGAATTATGAATCATGAATTGAATCAGGATTCGAATCATGAATTGAATCATGAATCATGAATTGAATCATGAATCAGGAAACATGAATTAAATCATGAATCATGAATCATGAATCATGAATTGAATCATGAATCATTAATCATGAATCATGAACTGAATCATGAATCATGAATTATGAATCATGAATTGAATTATGAATCATGAATCATGAATTGAATCATGAATCATGTATCGAATCATGAATCATGAATTGAATCATGAATGGAATCATTAATCATGAATCATGAATCGAATCATGAATCTTGAATCATGAATTGAATCATGAATCATGAATCATGAATTGAATCATGAATCATGAATCATGAATAGAATCATGAATCATGAGTCAAGAATCATGAATCGAACCATGAATCATGAATTGAATCATGAATCATGAATTCAATCATGAATCATGAATAATGAATTGAATCATGAATCATGAATCATGAATCGAATCATGAATCATGAATCATGAATTGAATTATGAATCATGATTCATGAATTGAATCATGAATCATGAATCATGAATCGAATCATGAATCATGAATCAAAAATCATGAATCGAATCATGAATCATGGATTGAATCATGAATCATGAATTATGAATCATGAATTGAATCATGAATCATGAATCATGAATTGAATCATGAATCATGAATTATGAATCATGAATTGAATCATGAATCATGAATCATGAATCATGAATTAAATCATGAATTGAATCATGGATCAAGAATCATGAATCGAATAATGAATCATGAATTAAATCATGAATTATGAATCATGAATTGAATCATGAAGCATGAATCATGAATTGAATCATGAATCATGAATCATGAATTGAATCATGAATCATGAATCATGAATCGAATCATGAATCATGAATTAAATAATACATTATGAATCATGAATTGAATCATGAATCATGAATTATGAATCATGAATTGAATCATGAATCGAATCATGAATCATGAATTGTATCATGAATCATGAATCATGAATTGAATCATGAATCATGAATCAAGAATCATGAATCGAATCATGAATCATGAATTGAATTATGAATCATGAATCATGAATTGAATCATGAATCATGAATCATGAATTGAATCATGAATCATTAATCATGAATCATGAATTGAATCATGAATCATAAATCGAATCATGAATTATGAATTGAATCAGGAATTATGATACATGAATTGAATCATGAATCATGAATTGAATCATAAATCATGAATCATGAATTGAATCATTAATTGAATCATAAATCATGAATCATGAATCATGAATTGAATCATGAATCATGAATCATGAATTGAATCATGAATTGAATCATGAATCATGAATCATGAATTGAATCATGAATCATGAATCATGAATAATAAATTGAATCATGAATCATGAATCATGAATTGAATCATGAATTGAATCATGAATCATGAATCATGAATTGAATCATGAATCATGAATTGAATCATGAATCATGTATCGAATCATGAATCATGAATTGAATCATGAATCGAATCATTAATCATGAATCATGAATCGAATCATGAATCTTGAATCATGAATTGAATCATGAATCATGAATCATGAATTGAATCATGAATCATGAATCATGAATAGAATCATGAATCATGAGTCAAGAATCATGAATCGAATCATGAATCATGAATTGAATCATGAATCATGAATCATGAATTGAATCATGAATCATGAATCATGAATCATGAATTGAATCATGAATCATGAATCATGAATCGAATCATGAATCATGAATCACGAATTGAATCATGAATCATGGATCATGAATCATGAATCATGAATTGAATCATGAATTGAATCATGAATCATGAATCATGAATTGAATCATGAATTGAATCATGAATCATGAATTATGAATCATGAATTGAATCAGGATTCGAATCATGAATTGAATCATGAATCATGAATTGAATCATGAATCAGGAAACATGAATTAAATCATGAATCATGAATCATGAATCATGAATTGAATCATGAATCATTAATCATGAATCATGAACTGAATCATGAATCATGAATTATGAATCATGAATTGAATTATGAATAATGAATTGAATCATGAATCATGAATCATGAATTGAATCATGGATCATGAATTGAATCATGAATTGAATCATGAATTAAATCATGAATCATGAATCATGAATTGAATCATTGATCATGAATCATGAATCGAATCATGAATCATGAATTAAATCATGAATTATGAATCATGAATTGAATCATGAATCATGAATCATGAATTGAATCATGAATCATGAATCATGAATTGAATCATGAATCATGAATCATGAATCATGAATCGAATCATGAATCATGAATTATGAATCATGAATTGAATCATGAATCGAATCATGAATCATGAATTGTATCATGAATCATGAATCATGAATCATGAATTGAATCATGAATCATGAATCAAGAATCATGAATCGAATCATGAATCATGAATTGAATTATGAATCATGAATCATGAATTGAATCATGAATCAGGAAACATGAATTGAATTATGAATCATGAATCATGAATCATGAATTGAATCATGAATCATTAATCATGAATCATGAATTGAATCATGAATCATAAATCGAATCATGAATCATGAATTGAATCATAAATCATGAATCATGAATCGAATCATTAATTGAATCATAAATCATGAATCATGAATCATGAATTGAATCATGAATCATGAATTGAATCATGAATTGAATCATGAATCATGAATCATGAATTGAATCATGAATCATGAATCATGAATAATAAATTGAATCATGAATCATGAATCATGAATTGAATCATGAATCATGAATCATGAATTGAATCATGAATCATGAATCATGAATTGAATCATGAATCATGAATCATGAATTGAATCATGAATCATGTATCGAATCATGAATCATGAATTGAATCATGAATCGAATCATTAATCATGAATCATGAATCGAATCATGAATCTTGAATCATGAATTGAATCATGAATCATGAATCATGAATTGAATCATGAATCATGAATCATGAATAGAATCATAAATCATCAGTCAAGAATCATGAATCGAACCATGAATCATGAATTGAATCATGAATCATGAATCATGAATTCAATCATGAATCATGAATAATGAATTGAATCATGAATCATGAATCATGAATCGAATCATGAATCATGAATCATGAATTGAATTATGAATCATGATTCATGAATTGAATCATGAATCATGAATCATGAATCGAATCATGAATCATGAATCAAAAATCATGAATCGAATCATGAATCATGGATTGAATCATGAATCATGAATTATGAATCATGAATTGAATCATGAATCATGAATCATGAATCATGAATTGAATCATGAATCATGAATTATGAATCATGAATTGAATCATGAATCATGAATCATGAATCATGAATTAAATCATGAATTGAATCATGGATCAAGAATCATGAATCGAATAATGAATCATGAATTAAATCATGAATTATGAATCATGAATTGAATCATGAAGCATGAATCATGAATTGAATCATGAATCATGAATCATGAATTGAATCATGAATCATGAATCATGAATCGAATCATGAATCATGAATTAAATAATACATTATGAATCATGAATTGAATCATGAATCATGAATCATGAATCATGAATCGAATCATGAATCGAATCATGAATCATGAATTGTATCATGAATCATGAATCATGAATTGAATCATGAATCATGAATCAAGAATCATGAATCGAATCATAAATCATGAATTGAATTATGAATCATGAATCATGAATTGAATCATGACTCATGAATCATGAATTGAATCATGAATCATTAATCATGAATCATGAATTGAATCATGAATCATAAATCGAATCATGAATTATGAATTGAATCAGGAATTATGATACATGAATTGAATCATGAATCATGAATTGAATCATAAATCATGAATCATGAATTGAATCATTAATTGAATCATAAATCATGAATCATGAATCATGAATTGAATCATGAATCATGAATCATGAATTGAATCATGAATTGAATCATGAATCATGAATCATGAATTGAATCATGAATCATGAATCATGAATAATAAATTGAATCATGAATCATGAATCATGAATTGAATCATGAATTGAATCATGAATCATGAATCATGAATTGAATCATGAATCATGAATCATGAATTGAATCATGAATCATGTATCGAATCATGAATCATGAATTGAATCATGAATCGAATCATTAATCATGAATCATGAATCGAATCATGAATCTTGAATCATGAATTGAATCATGAATCATGAATCATGAATTGAATCATGAATCATGAATCATGAATAGAATCATGAATCATGAGTCAAGAATCATGAATCGAATCATGAATCATGAATTGAATCATGAATCATGAATCATGAATTGAATCATGAATCATGAATCATGAATCATGAATTGAATCATGAATCATGAATCATGAATCGAATCATGAATCATGAATCATGAATTGAATTATGAATCATGAATCATGGATTGAATCATGAATCATGAATTATGAATCACGAATTGAATCATGAATCATGAATCATGAATCATAAATCATGAATTGAATCATGAATTGAATCATGAATCATGAATCATGAATTGAATCATGAATTGAATCATGAATCATGAATTATGAATCATGAATTGTATCATGAATCATGAATCATGAATTGAATCATGAATCATGAATCAAGAGTCATGAATCGAATCATGAATCATGAATTGAATCATGAATCATGAATCATGAATTGAATCATGAATCAGGAAATTGAATCATGAATCATGAATTGAATCAGGATTCAAATCATGAATTGAATCATGAATCATGAATCATGAATTGAATCATAAATCATGAATCATGAATTGAATCATGAATCATGAATCAAGAGTCATAAATCGAATCATGAATCATGAATTGAATCATGAATCATGAATTGAATCATGAATCAGGAAATTGAATCATGAATCATGAATTGAATCAGGATTCAAATCATGAATTGAATCATGAATCATGAATCATGAATTGAATCATAAATCATGAATCATGAATTGAATCATGAATCATGAATCAAGAGTCATGAATCGAATCATGAATCATGAATTGAATCATGAATCATGAATCATGAATTGAATCATGAATCAGGAAATTGAATCATGAATCATGAATTGAATCAGGATTCAAATCATGAATTGAATCATGAATCATGAATTGAATCATAAATCATGAATCATGAATTGAATCATGAATCAGGAAACATGAATCGAATCATGAATCATGAATTGAATCATGAATCATGAATTGAGTCATGAATCATGAATCATGAATCGAATCATGAATCATGAATCATGAATCATGAATTAAATCATGAATCATGAATTGAATCATGAATCATGAATCATGAATTGAATCATGAATCATGAATCATGAATAATAAATTGAATCATTAATCATGAATCATGAATTGAATCATGAATTGAATCATGAATCATGAATCATGAATTGAATCATGAATCATGAATCATGAATTGAATCATGAATCATGAATCATGAATTGAATCATGAATCATGTATCGAATCATGAATCATGAATTGAATCATGAATCGAATCATTAATCATGAATCATGAATCGAATCATGAATCTTGAATCATGAATTGAATCATGAATCATGAATCATGAATTGAATCATGAATCATGAATAGAATCATGAATCATGAGTCAAGAATCATGAATCGAATCATGAATCATGAATTGAACCATGAATCATGAATCATGAATTGAATCATGAATCATGAATCATGAATTGAATCATGAATCATGAATCATGAATTGAATCATGAATCATCAATCATGAATCATGAATTGAATCATGAATCATGAATCATGAATCGAATCATGAATCATGAATCAAAAATCATGAATCGAATCATGAATCATGGATTGAATCATGAATCATGAATTATGAATCACGAATTGAATCATGAATCATGAATCATGAATCATGAATCATGAATTAAATCATGAATTGAATCATGAATCATGAATCATGAATTGAATCATGAATCATGAATCATGAATTGAATCATGAATTGAATCATGAATCATGAATTATGAATCATGAATTGAATCATGAATCATGAATCATGAATTAAATCATGAATTGAATCATGGATCAAGAATCATGAATCGAATAATGAATCATGAATTAAATCATGAATTATGAATCATGAATTGAATCATGAAGCATGAATCATGAATTGAATCATGAATCATGAATCATGAATTGAATCATGAATCATGAATCGAATCATGAATCATGAATTAAATAATAAATTATGAATCATGAATTGAATCATGAATCGAATCATGAATTATGAATCATGAATTGTATCATGAATCATGAATCATGAATTGAATCATGAATCATGAATCAAGAGTCATGAATCGAATCATGAATTGAATCATGAATCATGAATCATGAATTCAATCATGAATCAGGAAATTGAATCATGAATCATGAATTGAATCAGGATTCAAATCATGAATTGAATCATGAATCATGAATCATGAATTGAATCATAAATCATGAATCATGAATTGAATCATGAATCAGGAAACATGAATCGAATCATGAATCATGAATTGAATCATGAATCAAGAATTGAGTCATGAATCATGAATCATGAATCGAATCATGAATCATGAATCATGAATCATGAATTAAATCATGAATTATGAATCGTGAATTGAATCATGAATCATGAATTGAATCATGAATTGAATCATGAATCATGAATCATGAATCGAATCATGAATCATGAATTATGAATCATGAATTGAATCATGAATCGAATCATGAATCATGAATCATGAATTGAATCATGAATCATGAATCAAGAGTCATGAATTGAATCATGAATCATGAATTGAATCATGAATCATGAATTGAATCATGAATCAGGAAATTGAATCATGAATTATGAATTATGAATTATGAATTGAATCATGAATCATTAATCGAATCATGAATCATGAATCATGAATCATGAATTGAATCATGAATCTTGATTTAAGAGTCATGAATCGAATCATGAATCATGAATTAAATCATGAATCATGAATTATGAATCACGAATTGAATCATGAATCATGAATCATGAATCATGAATTAAATCATGAATTGAATCATGAATCATGAATCATGAATTGAATCATGAATTGAATCATGAATCATGAATTATGAATCATGAATTGAATCATGAATCATGAGTCATGAATCATGAATTAAATCATGAATTGAATCATGGATCAAGAATCATGAATCGAATAATGAATCATGAATTAAATCATGAATTATGAATCATGAATTGAATCATGAAGCATGAATCATGAATTGAATCATGAATCATGAATCATGAATTGAATCATGAATCATGAATCATGAATCGAATCATGAATCATGAATTAAATAATAAATTATGAATCATGAATTGAATCATGAATTGAATCATGAATTATGAATCATGAATTGTATCATGAATCATGAATCATGAATCATGAATTGAATCATGAATCATGAATCAAGAGTCATGAATCGAATCATGAATCATGAATTGAATCATGAATCATGAATCATGAATTGAATCATGAATCATGAATCATGAATCATGAATTGAATCATGAATCATGAATCAAGAGTCATGAATCGAATCATGAATCATGAATTGAATCATGAATCATGAATCATGAATTGAATCATGAATCATGAATTGAATCAGGATTCAAATCATGAATTGAATCATGAATCATGAATCATGAATTGAATCATAAATCATGAATCATGAATTGAATCATGAATCAGGAAACATGAATCGAATCATGAATCATGAATTGAATCATGAATCATGAATTGAGTCATGAATCATGAATCATGAATCGAATCATGAATCATGAATCATGAATCATGAATTAAATCATGAATTATGAATCGTGAATTGAATCATGAATCATGAATCATGAATTGAATCATAAATCATGAATTGAATCATGAATCATGAATCATGTATCATGAATCATGAATTAAATCATGAATTGAATCATGAATCATGAATCATGAATTGAATCATGAATCATGAATCATGAATTGAATCATGAATTGAATCATGAATCATGAATTATGAATCATGAATTGAATCATGAATCATGAATCATGAATCATGAATTAAATCATGAATTGAATCATGGATCAAGAATCATGAATTGAATCATGAATCATGAATCATGAATTGAATCATGAATTGAATCATGAATCATGAATTATGAATCATGAATTGAATCATGAATCATGAATCATGAATCATGAATTAAATCATGAATTGAATCATGGATCAAGAATCATGAATCGAATAATGAATCATGATTTAAATCATGAATTATGAATCATGAATTGAATCATGAATCATGAATCATGAATTGAATCATGAATCGAATCATGAATCATGAATTGTATCATGAATCATGAATCATGAATCATGAATTGAATCATGAAACATGAATCAAGAGTTATGAATCGAATCATGAATCATGAATTGAATCATGAATCATGAATCATGAATTGAATCATGAATCAGGAAATTGAATCATGAATCATGAATTGAATCAGGATTCAAATCATGAATTGAATCATGAATCATGAATCATGAATTGAATCATAAATCATGAATCATGAATTGAATCATGAATCAGGAAACATGAATCGAATCATGAATCATGAATTGAATCATGAATAATGAATTGAGTCATGAATCATGAATCATGAATCGAATCATGAATCATGAATCATGAATCATGAATTAAATCATGAATTATGAATCGTGAATTGAATCATGAATCATGAATTGAATCATGAATCATGAATTGAATCATGAATCATGAATCATGAATCGAATCATGAATCATGAATTATGAATCATGAATTGAATCATGAATCGAATCATGAATCATGAATCATGAATTGAATCATGAATCATGAATCAAGAGTCATGAATTGAATCATGAATCATGAATTGAATCATGAATCATGAATCATGAATTGAATCATGAATCAGGAAATTGAATCATGAATTATGAATTATGAATTGAATCATGAATCATTAATCGAATCATGAATCATGAATCATGAATCATGAATTGAATCATGAATCTTGAATCAAGAGTCATGAATCGAATCATGAATCATGAATTAAATCATGAATCATGAATTATGAATCACGAATTGAATCATGAATCATGAATCATGAATCATGAATTAAATCATGAATTGAATCATGAATCATGAATCATGAATTGAATCATGAATTAAATCATGAATCATGAATTGAATTATGAATCATGAATCATGAATCGAATCATGAATCATGAATCAAAAATCATGAATCGAATCATGAATCATGGATTGAATCATGAATCATGAATTATGAATCACGAATTGAATCATGAATCATGAATCATGAATCATGAATCATGAATTAAATCATGAATTGAATCATGAATCATGAATTGAATCATGAATTGAATCATGAATCATGAATTATGAATCATGAATTGAATCATGAATCATGAATCATGAATCATGAATTAAATCATGAATTGAATCATGGATCAAGAATCATGAATCGAATAATGAATCATGAATTAAATCAAGAATTATGAATCATGAATTGAATCATGAAGCATGAATCATGAATTGAATCATGAATCATGAATCATGAATTGAATCATGAATCATGAATCATGAATCGAATCATGAATCATGAATTAAATAATAAATTATGAATCATGAATTGAATCATGAATTGAATCATGAATTATGAATCATGAATTGTATCATGAATCATGAATCATGAATCATGAATTGAATCATGAATCATGAATCAAGAGTCATGAATCGAATAATGAATCATGAATTGAATCATGAATCATGAATCATGAATTGAATCATGAATCATGAATTGAATCAGGATTCAAATCATGAATTGAATCATGAATCATGAATCATGAATTGAATCATGAATCATGAATCATGAATTGAATCATGAATCAGGAAACATGAATCGAATCATGAATCATGAATCATGAATCATGAATCATGAATTAAATCATGAATTGAATCATGAATCATGAATCATGAATTGAATCATGAATTGAATCATGAATCATGAATCATGAATCATGAATTGAATCATGAATCATGAATTATGAATCATGAATTGAATCATGAATCATGAATCATGAATTGAATCATGAATCAGGAAACATGAATCGAATCATGAATCATGAATTGAATCATGAATCATGAATTGAGCCATGAATCATGAATCATGAATTGAATCATGAATCATGAATCATGAATCATGAATTAAATCGTGAATTGAATCATGAATCATGAATTGAATCATGAATCATGAATCATGAATCGAATCATGAATCATGAATCATGAATTGAATCATGAATCATGAATCAAGAGTCATGAATTGAATCATGAATCATGAATTGAATCATGAATCATGAATCATGAATTGAATCATGAATCAGGAAATTGAATCATGAATTATGAATTATGAATTATGAATTGAATCATGAATCATTAATCGAATCATGAATCATGAATCATGAATCATGAATTGAATCATGAATCTTGAATCAAGAGTCATGAATCGAATCATGAATCATGAATTAAATCATGAATCATGAATTATGAATCACGAATTGAATCATGAATCATGAATCATGAATCATGAATCATGAATTAAATCATGAATTGAATCATGAATCATGAATCATGAATTGAATCATGAATTGAATCATGAATCATGAATTATGAATCATGAATTGAATCATGAATCATGAATTGAATCATGAATCATGAATTGAATTATGAATCATGAATCATGAATTGAATCATGAATCATGAATCATGAATCGAATCATGAATCATGAATCAAAAATCATGAATCGAATCATGAATCATGGATTAAATCATGAATCATGAATTATGAATCACGAATTGAATCATGAATCATGAATCATGAATCATGAATCATGAATTAAATCATGAATTGAATCATGAATCATGAATCATGAATTGAATCATGAATTGAATCATGAATCATGAATTATGAATCATGAATTGAATCATGAATCATGAATCATGAATTAAATCATGAATTGAATCATGGATCAAGAATCATGAATCGAATAATGAATCATGAATTAAATCAAGAATTATGAATCATGAATTGAATCATGAAGCATGAATCATGAATTGAATCATGAATCATGAATCATGAATTGAATCATGAATCATGAATCGAATCATGAATCATGAATTAAATAATAAATTATGAATCATGAATTGAATCATGAATTGAATCATGAATTATGAATCATGAATTGTATCATGAATCATGAATCATGAATCATGAATTGAATCATAATTCATGAATCAAGAGTCATGAATCGAATCATGAATCATGAATTGAATCATGAATTGAATCATGAATCATGAATTGAATCAGGATTCAAATCATGAATTGAATCATGAATTGAATCATAAATCATGAATCATGAATTGAATCATGAATCAGGAAACATGAATCGAATCATGAATCATGAATTGAATCATGAATCATGAATTGAGTCATGAATCATGAATCATGAATCGAATCATGAATCATGAATCATGAATCATGAATTAAATCATGAATTATGAATCGTGAATTGAATCATGAATCATGAATCATGAATTGAATCATGAATCATGAATTGAATCATGAATCATGAATCATGTATCGAATCATGAATCATGAATTATGAATCATGAATTGAATCATGAATCGAATCATAAATCATGAATCATGAATTGAATCATGAATCATGAATCAAGAGTCATGAATCGAATCATGAATCATGAATTGAATCATGAATCATGAATCATGAATTGAATCATGAATCAGGAAATTGAATCATGAATTATGAATTATGAATTATGAATTGAATCATGAATCATTAATCGAATCATGAATCATGAATCATGAATCATGAATTGAATCATGAATTATGAATCAAGAGTCATGAATCGAATCATGAATCATGAATTAAATCATAAATCATGAATCATGAATTGAATCATGAATCAGGAAACATGAATTGAATCATGAATCATGAATTGAATCATGAATTGAATCATGAATCATGAATCATGAATCATGAATTTAATCATGAACTGAATCATGAATTATGAATCATGAATTGAATCATGAATCATGAATCATGAATCATGAATTGAATCATGAATTGAATCATGGATCATGAATCATGAATCGAATCATGAATCATGAATTAAATCATGAATTATGAATCATGAATTGAATCATGAATCATGAATCATGAATCATGAATTGAATCATGAATCATGAATCATTAATCGAATCATGAATCATGAATCATGAATTGAATTATGAATCATGAATCATGAATTGAATCATGAATCATGAATCATGAATCGAATCATGAATCATGAATCAGAAATCATGAATCGAATCATGAATCATGGATTGAATCATGAATCATGAATCATGAATCATGAATTGAATCATGAATCATGAATCATGAATCATGAATTAAATCATGAATTGAATCATGAATCATGAATTATGAATCATGAATTGAATCATGAATCATGAATCATGAATCATGAATCATGAATTAAATCATGAATTGAATCATGGATCAAGAATCATGAATCGAATCAAGAATCATGAATTAAATCATGAATTATGAGTCATGAATTGAATCATGATTTATGAATCATGAATTGTATCATGAATCATGAATCATGAATCATGAATTGAATCATGAATCATGAATCAAGAGTCATGAATCGAATCATGAATCATGAATTGAATCATGAATCATGAATCATGAATTGAATCATGAATCATGAATTATGAATTATGAATTATGAATTATGAATTGAATCATGAATCATAAATCGAATCATGAATCATGAATTAAATTAGGATTCAAATCATGAATTGAATCATGAATCATGAATCATGAATCATGAATTGAATCATAAATCATGAATCATGAATTGAATCATGAATCAGGAAACATGAATCAAATCATGAATCATGAATTGAATCATGAATCATGAATTGAGTCATGAATCATGAATCGAATCATGAATCATGAATCATGAATCATAAATCATAAATTAAATCATGAATTATGAATCATGAATTGAATCATGAATCATGAATCATGAATTGAATCATGAATCATGAATCATGAATCGAATCATGAATCATGAATTATGAATAATGAATTGAATCATGAATCGAATCATGAATAATGAATCATGAATTGAATCATGAATCATGAATCAAGAGTCATGAATCGAATCATGAATCATGAATTGAATCATGAATCATGAATCATGAATTGAATCATGAATCAGGAAATTGAATCATGAATTATGAATTATGAATTATGAATTGAATCATGAATCATTAATCGAATCATGAATCATGAATCATGAATCATGAATTGAATCATGAATCATGAATCAAGAGTCATGAATCGAATCATGAATCATGAATTAAATCATAAATCATGAATCATGAATTGAATAATGAATCAGGAAACATGAATTGAATCATGAATCATGAATTGAATCATGAATTGAATCATGAATCATGAATCATGAAGCATGAATTGAATCATGAATTGAATCATGAATCAGGAAACATGAATTGAATCATGAATCATGAATTGAATCATGAATTGAATCATGAATCATGAATCATGAATCATGAATTGAATCATGAACTGAATCATGAATCATGAATTATGAATCATGAATTGAATTATGAATCATGAATCATGAATTGAATCATGAATTGAATCATGGATCATGAATCATGAATCGAATCATGAATCATGTATTAAATCATGAATTATGAATCATGAATTGAATCATGAAGCATGAATCATGAATTGAATCATGAATCATGAATCATGAATTGAATCATGAATCATGAATCATGAATCGAATCATGAATCATGAATTAAATAATAAATTATGAATCATGAATTGAATCATGAATCGAATCATGAATTATGAATCATGAATTGTATCATGAATCATGAATCATGAATCATGAATTGAATCATGAATCATGAATCAAGAGTCATGAATCGAATCATGAATCATGAATTGAATCATGAATCATGAATCATGAATTGAATCATGAATCAGGAAATTGAATCATGAATCATGAATTGAATCAGGATTCAAATCATGAATTGAATCATGAATCATGAATCATGAATTGAATCATAAATCATGAATCATGAATTGAATCATGAATCAGGAAACATGAATCGAATCATGAATCATGAATTGAATCATGAATCATGAATTGAGTCATGAATCATGAATCATGAATCGAATCATGAATCATGAATCATGAATCATGAATTAAATCATGAATTATGAATCGTGAATTGAATCATGAATCATGAATTGAATCATCAATCATGAATTGAATCATGAATCATGAATCATGAATCGAATCATGAATCATGAATTATGAATCATGAATTGAATCATGAATCGAATCATGAATCATGAATCATGAATTGAATCATGAATCAAGAGTCATGAATTGAATCATGAATCATGAATTGAATCATGAATCATGAATCATGAATTGAATCATGAATCAGGAAATTGAATCATGAATTATGAATTATGAATTATGAATTGAATCATGAATCATTAATCGAATCATGAATCATGAATCATGAATCATGAATTGAATCATGAATCTTGAATCGAGTCATGAATCAAATCATGAATCATGAATTAAATCATGAATCATGAATTATGAATCACGAATTGAATCATGAATCATGAATCATGAATCATGAATCATGAATTAAATCATGAATTGAATCATGAATCATGAATCATGAATTGAATCATGAATTGAATCATGAATCATGAATTATGAATCATGAATTGAATCATGAATCATGAATTGAATTATGAATCATGAATCATGAATTGAATCATGAATCATGAATCATGAATCGAATCATGAATCATGAATCAAAAATCATGAATCGAATCATGAATCATGGATTGAATCATGAATCATGAATTATGAATCACGAATTGAATCATGAATCATGAATCATGAATCATGAATTAAATCATGAATTGAATCATGAATCATGAATCATGAATTGAATCATGAATTGAATCATGAATCATGAATTATGAATCATGAATTGAATCATGAATCATGAATCATGAATTAAATCATGAATTGAATCATGGATCAAGAATCATGGATCGAATAATGAATCATGAATTAAATCATGAATTATGAATCATGAATTGAATCATGAATCATGAATCATGAATTGAATCATGAATCATGAATCATGAATCGAATCATGAATCATGAATTAAATAATAAATTATGAATCATGAATTGAATCATGAATCGAATCATGAATTATGAATCATGAATTGTATCATGAATCATGAATCATGAATTGAATCATGAATCATGAATCAAGAGTCATGAATCGAATCATGAATCATGAATTGAATCATGAATCATGAATCATGAATTGAATCATGAATCATGAATTGAATCAGGATTCAAATCATGAATTGAATCATGAATCATGAATCATGAATTGAATCATAAATCATGAATCATGAATTGAATCATGAATCAGGAAACATGAATCGAATCATGAATTGAATCATGAATCATGAATTGAGTCATGAATCATGAATCATGAATCGAATCATGAATCATGAATCATGAATCATGAATTAAATCATGAATTATGAATCGTGAATTGAATCATGAATCATGAATCATGAATTGAATCATGAATCATGAATTGAATCATGAATCATGAATCATGTATCGAATCATGAATCATGAATTATGAATCATGAATTGAATCATGAATCGAATCATGAATCATGAATCATGAATTGAATCATGAATCATGAATCAAGAGTCATGAATCGAATCATGAATCATGAATTGAATCATGAATCATGAATCATGAATTGAATCATGAATCAGGAAATTGAATCATGAATTATGAATTATGAATTATGAATTGAATCATGAATCATTAATCGAATCATGATTTATGAATCATGAATCATGAATTGAATCATGAATTATGAATCAAGAGTCATGAATCGAATCATGAATCATGAATTAAATCATAAATCATGAATCATGAATTGAATCATGAATCAGGAAACATGAATTGAATCATGAATCATGAATTGAATCATGAATTGAATCATGAATCATGAATCATGAATTTAATCATGAACTGAATCATGAATTATGAATCATGAATTAAATCATGAATCATGAATCATGAATTGAATCATGAATTGAATCATGGATCATGAATCATGAATCGAATCATGAATCATGAATTAAATCATGAATTATGAATCATGAATTGAATCATGAATCATGAATCATGAATCATGAATTGAATCATGAATCATGAATCATTAATCGAATCATGAATCATGAATCATGAATTGAATTATGAATCATGAATCATGAATTGAATCATGAATCATGAATCATGAATCGAATCATGAATCATGAATCAAAAATAATGAATCGAATCATGAATCATGGATTGAATCATGAATCATGAATCATGAATCATGAATCATGAATTGAATCATGAATTGAATCATGAATCATGAATTATGAATCATGAATTGAATCATGAATCATGAATCATGAATCATGAATCATGAATCATGAATTGAATCATGGATCAAGAATCATGAATCGAATCATGAATCATGAATTCAATCATGAATTATGAGTCATGAATTGAATCATGATTTATGAATCATGAATTGTATCATGAATCATGAATCATGAATCATGAATTGAATCATGAATCATGAATCAAGAGTCATGAATCGAATCATGAATCATGAATTGAATCATGAATCATGAATCATGAATTGAATAATGAATCAGGAAATTGAATCATGAATTATGAATTATGAATTATGAATTGAATCATGAATCATAAATCGAATCATGAATCATGAATTGAATCAGGATTCAAATCATGAATTGAATCATGAATCATGAATCATGAATCATGAATTGAATCATAAATCATGAATCATGAATTGAATCATGAATCAGGAAACATGAATCAAATCATGAATCATGAATTGAATCATGAATCATGAATTGAGTCATGAATCATGAATCGAATCATGAATCATGAATCATGAATCATAAATCATAAATTAAATCATGAATTATGAATCATGAATTGAATCATGAATCATGAATCATGAATTGAATCATGAATCATGAATTGAATCATGAATCATGAATCATGAATCGAATCATGAATCATGAATTATGAATAATGAATTGAATCATGAATCGAATCATGAATCATGAATCATGAATTGAATCATGAATCATGAATCAAGAGTCATGAATCGAATCATGAATCATGAATTGAATCATGAATCATGAATCATGAATTGAATCATGAATCAGGAAATTGAATCATGAATTATGAATTATGAATTGAATCATGAATCATTAATCGAATCATGAATCATGAATCATGAATCATGAATTGAATCATGAATCATGAATCAAGAGTCATGAATCGAATCATGAATCATGAATTAAATCATAAATCATGAATCATGAATTGAATAATGAATCAGGAAACATGAATTGAATCATGAATCATGAATTGAATCATTAATTGAATCATGAATCATGAATCATGAAGCATGAATTGAATCATGAATTGAATCATGAATCAGGAAACATGAATTGAATCATGAATCATGAATTGAATCATGAATTGAATCATGAATCATGAATCATGAATCATGAATTGAATCATGAACTGAATCATGAATCATGAATTATGAATCATGAATTGAATTATGAATCATGAATCATGAATCATGAATTGAATCATGAATTGAATCATGGATCATGAATCATGAATCGAATCATGAATCATGTATTAAATCATGAATTATGAATCATGAATTGAATCATGAATCATGAATCATGAATCGAATAATGAATCATGAATTGAATCATGAATCATGAATCATGAATCGAATCATGAATCATGAATTAAATCATAAATTATGAATAATGAATTGAATCATGAATCGAATCATGAATCATGAATTGTATCATGAATCATGAATCATGAATCATGAATTGAATCATGAATCATGAATCAAGAGTCATGAATCAAATCATGAATCATGAATTGAATCATGAATCATGAATTGAATCATGAATCAGGAAACATGAATCGAATCATGAATCATGATTCATGAATCATGAATTGAATCATGAATCATGAATTATGAATTGAATCATAAATCATAAATTGAATCATGAATCATGAATTGAATCAGGATTCGAATCATGAATTGAATCACGAATCATGAATCATGAATCATGAATTATGAATTGAATCATGAATCATAAATCGAATCATGAATCATGAATTGAATCAGGATACGAATCATGAATCGAATCATGAATCATGAATCAAGAATCTTGAATCGAATCATGAATCATGAATTGAATCATGTATCATGAATCATGAATTAAATTATGAATTATGAATCATGAATTGAATCATGAATCGAATCATGAATCATGAATTGTATCATGAATCATGAATCATGAATTGAATCATGAATCATGAATCAAGAATCATGAATCGAATCATGAATCATGAATTGAATAATGAATCATGAATTATGAATTGAATCATGAAACAGGAAACATGAATCGAATCATAAATTATGAATTATGAATCATGAATTGAATCATGAATCAAGAATTGAATCATGAATCATAAATTGAATAATGAATCATGAATTGAATCAGAATTCGAATCATGAATTGAATCAGGATTCGAATCATGAATTAAATTTAGGATTCAAATCATGAATTGAATCATGAATATAGAATTGAATCATGAATCAAGAATCATGAATCGAATCATGAATCATGAATTAAATTATGAATCATGAATCATGAATTGAATCATGAATCAGGAAACATGAATTCAATCATGAATCATGAATCATGAATTGAATCATGATTCATGAATCATGAATCGAATCATGAATTGAATCATGATTCATGAATTGAATCATGAATCATGTATCAAAAATCATGAATCGAATCATGAATCATGAATTGAATCATGAATCATGAATCATGAATTGAATCATGAATCATGAATCATGAATCATGAATCGAATCATGAATAATGAATCATGAATTGAATCATGAATCATGAATCAAGAGTCATGAATCGAATCATGAATCATGAATTGAATCATGAATCATGAATCATGAATCAAGAGTCATGAATCGAATCATGAATCATGAATTGAATCATGAATCATGAATCATGAATTGAATCATGAATCAGGAAATTGAATCATGAATTATGAATTATGAATTATGAATTGAATCATGAATCATTAATCGAATCATGAATCATGAATCATGAATTGAATCATGAATCATGAATCAAGAGTCATGAATCGAATCATGAATCATGAATTAAATCATAAATCATGAATCATGAATTGAATAATGAATCAGGAAACATGAATTGAATCATGAATCATGAATCATGAAGCATGAATTGAATCATGAATTGAATCATGAATCAGGAAACATGAATTGAATCATGAATCATGAATTGAATCATGAATTGAATCATGAATCATGAATCATGAATCATGAATTGAATCATGAACTGAATCATGAATCATGAATTATGAATCATGAATTGAATTATGAATCATGAATCATGAATCATGAATTGAATCATGAATTGAATCATGGATCATGAATCATGAATCGAATCATGAATCATGTATTAAATCATGAATTATGAATCATGAATTGAATCATGAAGCATGAATCATGAATTGAATCATGAATCATGAATCATGAATTGAATCATGAATCATGAATCATGAATCGAATCATGAATTGAATCATGAATCGAATCATGAATTATGAATCATGAATCGAATCATGAATTATGAATCATGAATTGTATCATGAATCATGAATCATGAATCATGAATTGAATCATGAATCATGAATCAAGAGTCATGAATCGAATCATGAATCATGAATTGAATCATGAATCATGAATCATGAATTGAATCATGAATCAGGAAATTGAATCATGAATCATGAATTGAATCAGGATTCAAATCATGAATTGAATCATGAATCATGAATCATGAATTGAATCATAAATCATGAATCATGAATTGAATCATGAATCAGGAAACATGAATCGAATCATGAATCATGAATTGAATCATGAATCATGAATTGAGTCATGAATCATGAATCATGAATCGAATCATGAATCATGAATCATGAATCATGAATTAAATCATGAATTATGAATCGTGAATTGAATCATGAATCATGAATTGAATCATCAATCATGAATTGAATCATGAATCATGAATCATGAATCGAATCATGAATCATGAATTATGAATCATGAATTGAATCATGAATCGAATCATGAATCATGAATCATGAATTGAATCATGAATCAAGAGTCATGAATTGAATCATGAATCATGAATTGAATCATGAATCATGAATCATGAATTGAATCATGAATCAGGAAATTGAATCATGAATTATGAATTATGAATTATGAATTGAATCATGAATCATTAATCGAATCATGAATCATGAATCATGAATCATGAATTGAATCATGAATCTTGAATCGAGTCATGAATCAAATCATGAATCATGAATTAAATCATGAATCATGAATTATGAATCACGAATTGAATCATGAATCATGAATCATGAATCATGAATCATGAATTAAATCATGAATTGAATCATGAATCATGAATCATGAATTGAATCATGAATTGAATCATGAATCATGAATTATGAATCATGAATTGAATCATGAATCATGAATTGAATTATGAATCATGAATCATGAATTGAATCATGAATCATGAATCATGAATCGAATCATGAATCATGAATCAAAAATCATGAATCGAATCATGAATCATGGATTGAATCATGAATCATGAATTATGAATCACGAATTGAATCATGAATCATGAATTATGAATCATGAATTAAATCATGAATTGAATCATGAATCATGAATCATGAATTGAATCATGAATTGAATCATGAATCATGAATTATGAATCATGAATTGAATCATGAATCATGAATCATGAATTAAATCATGAATTGAATCATGGATCAAGAATCATGGATCGAATAATGAATCATGAATTAAATCATGAATTATGAATCATGAATTGAATCATGAATCATGAATTGAATCATGAATCATGAATCATGAATCGAATCATGAATCATGAATTAAATAATAAATTATGAATCATGAATTGAATCATGAATCGAATCATGAATTATGAATCATGAATTGTATCATGAATCATGAATCATGAATTGAATCATGAATCATGAATCAAGAGTCATGAATCGAATCATGAATCATGAATTGAATCATGAATCATGAATCATGAATTGAATCATGAATCATGAATTGAATCAGGATTCAAATCATGAATTGAATCATGAATCATGAATCATGAATTGAATCATAAATCATGAATCATGAATTGAATCATGAATCAGGAAACATGAATCGAATCATGAATCATGAATTGAATCATGAATCATGAATCATGAATCGAATCATGAATCATGAATCATGAATCATGAATTAAATCATGAATTATGAATCGTGAATTGAATCATGAATCATGAATCATGAATTGAATCATGAATCATGAATTGAATCATGAATCATGAATCATGTATCGAATCATGAATCATGAATTATGAATCATGAATTGAATCATGAATCGAATCATGAATCATGAATCATGAATTGAATCATGAATCATGAATCAAGAGTCATGAATCGAATCATGAATCATGAATTGAATCATGAATCATGAATCATGAATTGAATCATGAATCAGGAAATTGAATCATGAATCATGAATCATGAATTGAATCATGAACTGAATCATGAATCATGAATTATGAATCATGAATTGAATTATGAATCATGAATCATGAATCATGAATTGAATCATGAATTGAATCATGGATCATGAATCATGAATCGAATCATGAATCATGTATTAAATCATGAATTATGAATCATGAATTGAATCATGAAGCATGAATCATGAATTGAATCATGAATCATGAATCATGAATTGAATCATGAATCATGAATCATGAATCGAATCATGAATCATGAATTAAATAATAAATTATGAATCATGAATTGAATCATGAATCGAATCATGAATTATGAATCATGAATTGTATCATGAATCATGAATCATGAATCATGAATTGAATCATGAATCATGAATCAAGAGTCATGAATCGAATCATGAATCATGAATTGAATCATGAATCATGAATCATGAATTGAATCATGAATCAGGAAATTGAATCATGAATCATGAATTGAATCAGGATTCAAATCATGAATTGAATCATGAATCATGAATCATGAATTGAATCATAAATCATGAATCATGAATTGAATCATGAATCAGGAAACATGAATCGAATCATGAATCATGAATTGAATCATGAATCATGAATTGAGTCATGAATCATGAATCATGAATCGAATCATGAATCATGAATCATGAATCATGAATTAAATCATGAATTATGAATCGTGAATTGAATCATGAATCATGAATTGAATCATCAATCATGAATTGAATCATGAATCATGAATCATGAATCGAATCATGAATCATGAATTATGAATCATGAATTGAATCATGAATCGAATCATGAATCATGAATCATGAATTGAATCATGAATCAAGAGTCATGAATTGAATCATGAATCATGAATTGAATCATGAATCATGAATCATGAATTGAATCATGAATCAGGAAATTGAATCATGAATTATGAATTATGAATTGAATCATGAATCATTAATCGAATCATGAATCATGAATCATGAATCATGAATTGAATCATGAATCTTGAATCGAGTCATGAATCAAATCATGAATCATGAATTAAATCATGAATCATGAATCATGAATTAAATCATGAATTGAATCATGAATCATGAATCATGAATTGAATCATGAATTGAATCATGAATCATGAATTATGAATCATGAATTGAATCATGAATCATGAATTGAATTATGAATCATGAATCATGAATTGAATCATGAATCATGAATCATGAATCGAATCATGAATCATGAATCAAAAATCATGAATCGAATCATGAATCATGGATTGAATCATGAATCATGAATTATGAATCACGAATTGAATCATGAATCATGAATTATGAATCATGAATTAAATCATGAATTGAATCATGAATCATGAATCATGAATTGAATCATGAATTGAATCATGAATCATGAATTATGAATCATGAATTGAATCATGAATCATGAATCATGAATTAAATCATGAATTGAATCATGGATCAAGAATCATGGATCGAATAATGAATCATGAATTAAATCATGAATTATGAATCATGAATTGAATCATGAATCATGAATTGAATCATGAATCATGAATCATGAATCGAATCATGAATCATGAATTAAATAATAAATTATGAATCATGAATTGAATCATGAATCGAATCATGAATTATGAATCATGAATTGTATCATGAATCATGAATCATGAATTGAATCATGAATCATGAATCAAGAGTCATGAATCGAATCATGAATCATGAATTGAATCATGAATCATGAATCATGAATTGAATCATGAATCATGAATTGAATCAGGATTCAAATCATGAATTGAATCATGAATCATGAATCATGAATTGAATCATAAATCATGAATCATGAATTGAATCATGAATCAGGAAACATGAATCGAATCATGAATTGAATCATGAATCATGAATCATGAATCGAATCATGAATCATGAATCATGAATCATGAATTAAATCATGAATTATGAATCGTGAATTGAATCATGAATCATGAATCATGAATTGAATCATGAATCATGAATTGAATCATGAATCATGAATCATGTATCGAATCATGAATCATGAATTATGAATCATGAATTGAATCATGAATCGAATCATGAATCATGAATCATGAATTGAATCATGAATCATGAATCAAGAGTCATGAATCGAATCATGAATCATGAATTGAATCATGAATCATGAATCATGAATTGAATCATGAATCAGGAAATTGAATCATGAATTATGAATTATGAATTATGAATTGAATCATGAATCATTAATCGAATCATGATTTATGAATCATGAATCATGAATTGAATCATGAATTATGAATCAAGAGTCATGAATCGAATCATGAATCATGAATTAAATCATAAATCATGAATCATGAATTGAATCATGAATCAGGAAACATGAATTGAATCATGAATCATGAATTGAATCATGAATTGAATCATGAATCATGAATCATGAATTTAATCATGAACTGAATCATGAATTATGAATCATGAATTAAATCATGAATCATGAATCATGAATTGAATCATGAATTGAATCATGGATCATGAATCATGAATCGAATCATGAATCATGAATTAAATCATGAATTATGAATCATGAATTGAATCATGAATCATGAATCATGAATCATGAATTGAATCATGAATCATGAATCATTAATCGAATCATGAATCATGAATCATGAATTGAATTATGAATCATGAATCATGAATTGAATCATGAATCGAATCATGAATCATGAATCATGAATTGAATCATGAATCATGAATCAAGAGTCATGAATCGAATCATGAATCATGAATTGAATCATGAATCATGAATCATGAATTGAATCATGAATCAGGAAATTGAATCATGAATTATGAATTATGAATTATGAATTGAATCATGAATCATTAATCGAATCATGATTTATGAATCATGAATCATGAATTGAATCATGAATTATGAATCAAGAGTCATGAATCGAATCATGAATCATGAATTAAATCATAAATCATGAATCATGAATTGAATCATGAATCAGGAAACATGAATTGAATCATGAATCATGAATTGAATCATGAATTGAATCATGAATCATGAATCATGAATTTAATCATGAACTGAATCATGAATTATGAATCATGAATTAAATCATGAATCATGAATCATGAATTGAATCATGAATTGAATCATGGATCATGAATCATGAATCGAATCATGAATCATGAATTAAATCATGAATTATGAATCATGAATTGAATCATGAATCATGAATCATGAATCATGAATTGAATCATGAATCATGAATCATTAATCGAATCATGAATCATGAATCATGAATTGAATCATGAATCATGAATCATGTATCGAATCATGAATCATGAATTATGAATCATGAATTGAATCATGAATCGAATCATGAATCATGAATCATGAATTGAATCATGAATCATGAATCAAGAGTCATGAATCGAATCATGAATCATGAATTGAATCATGAATCATGAATCATGAATTGAATCATGAATCAGGAAATTGAATCATGAATCATGAATCATGAATTGAATCATGAACTGAATCATGAATCATGAATTATGAATCATGAATTGAATTATGAATCATGAATCATGAATCATGAATTGAATCATGAATTGAATCATGGATCATGAATCATGAATCGAATCATGAATCATGTATTAAATCATGAATTATGAATCATGAATTGAATCATGAAGCATGAATCATGAATTGAATCATGAATCATGAATCATGAATTGAATCATGAATCATGAATCATGAATCGAATCATGAATCATGAATTAAATAATAAATTATGAATCATGAATTGAATCATGAATCGAATCATGAATTATGAATCATGAATTGTATCATGAATCATGAATCATGAATCATGAATTGAATCATGAATCATGAATCAAGAGTCATGAATCGAATCATGAATCATGAATTGAATCATGAATCATGAATCATGAATTGAATCATGAATCAGGAAATTGAATCATGAATCATGAATTGAATCAGGATTCAAATCATGAATTGAATCATGAATCATGAATCATGAATTGAATCATAAATCATGAATCATGAATTGAATCATGAATCAGGAAACATGAATCGAATCATGAATCATGAATTGAATCATGAATCATGAATTGAGTCATGAATCATGAATCATGAATCGAATCATGAATCATGAATCATGAATCATGAATTAAATCATGAATTATGAATCGTGAATTGAATCATGAATCATGAATTGAATCATCAATCATGAATTGAATCATGAATCATGAATCATGAATCGAATCATGAATCATGAATTATGAATCATGAATTGAATCATGAATCGAATCATGAATCATGAATCATGAATTGAATCATGAATCAAGAGTCATGAATTGAATCATGAATCATGAATTGAATCATGAATCATGAATCATGAATTGAATCATGAATCAGGAAATTGAATCATGAATTATGAATTATGAATTGAATCATGAATCATTAATCGAATCATGAATCATGAATCATGAATCATGAATTGAATCATGAATCTTGAATCGAGTCATGAATCAAATCATGAATCATGAATTAAATCATGAATCATGAATTATGAATCACGAATTGAATCATGAATCATGAATCATGAATCATGAATCATGAATTAAATCATGAATTGAATCATGAATCATGAATCATGAATTGAATCATGAATTGAATCATGAATCATGAATTATGAATCATGAATTGAATCATGAATCATGAATTGAATTATGAATCATGAATCATGAATTGAATCATGAATCATGAATCATGAATCGAATCATGAATCATGAATCAAAAATCATGAATCGAATCATGAATCATGGATTGAATCATGAATCATGAATTATGAATCACGAATTGAATCATGAATCATGAATTATGAATCATGAATTAAATCATGAATTGAATCATGAATCATGAATCATGAATTGAATCATGAATTGAATCATGAATCATGAATTATGAATCATGAATTGAATCATGAATCATGAATCATGAATTAAATCATGAATTGAATCATGGATCAAGAATCATGGATCGAATAATGAATCATGAATTAAATCATGAATTATGAATCATGAATTGAATCATGAATCATGAATTGAATCATGAATCATGAATCATGAATCGAATCATGAATCATGAATTAAATAATAAATTATGAATCATGAATTGAATCATGAATCGAATCATGAATTATGAATCATGAATTGTATCATGAATCATGAATCATGAATTGAATCATGAATCATGAATCAAGAGTCATGAATCGAATCATGAATCATGAATTGAATCATGAATCATGAATCATGAATTGAATCATGAATCATGAATTGAATCAGGATTCAAATCATGAATTGAATCATGAATCATGAATCATGAATTGAATCATAAATCATGAATCATGAATTGAATCATGAATCAGGAAACATGAATCGAATCATGAATTGAATCATGAATCATGAATCATGAATCGAATCATGAATCATGAATCATGAATCATGAATTAAATCATGAATTATGAATCGTGAATTGAATCATGAATCATGAATCATGAATTGAATCATGAATCATGAATTGAATCATGAATCATGAATCATGTATCGAATCATGAATCATGAATTATGAATCATGAATTGAATCATGAATCGAATCATGAATCATGAATCATGAATTGAATCATGAATCATGAATCAAGAGTCATGAATCGAATCATGAATCATGAATTGAATCATGAATCATGAATCATGAATTGAATCATGAATCAGGAAATTGAATCATGAATTATGAATTATGAATTATGAATTGAATCATGAATCATTAATCGAATCATGATTTATGAATCATGAATCATGAATTGAATCATGAATTATGAATCAAGAGTCATGAATCGAATCATGAATCATGAATTAAATCATAAATCATGAATCATGAATTGAATCATGAATCAGGAAACATGAATTGAATCATGAATCATGAATTGAATCATGAATTGAATCATGAATCATGAATCATGAATTTAATCATGAACTGAATCATGAATTATGAATCATGAATTAAATCATGAATCATGAATCATGAATTGAATCATGAATTGAATCATGGATCATGAATCATGAATCGAATCATGAATCATGAATTAAATCATGAATTATGAATCATGAATTGAATCATGAATCATGAATCATGAATCATGAATTGAATCATGAATCATGAATCATTAATCGAATCATGAATCATGAATCATGAATTGAATTATGAATCATGAATCATGAATTGAATCATGAATCATGAATCATGAATCGAATCATGAATCATGAATTAAAAATCATGAATCGAATCATGAATCATGGATTGAATCATGAATCATGAATCATGAATCATGAATTGAATCATGAATTGAATCATGAATCATGAATTATGAATCATGAATTGAATCATGAATCATGAATCATGAATCATGAATCATGAATCATGAATTGAATCATGGATCAAGAATCATGAATCGAATCATGAATCATGAATTCAATCATGAATTATGAGTCATGAATTGAATCATGATTTATGAATCATGAATTGTATCATGAATCATGAATCATGAATCATGAATTGAATCATGAATCATGAATCAAGAGTCATGAATCGAATCATGACTCATGAATTGAATCATGAATCATGAATCATGAATTGAATCATGAATCAGGAAATTGAATCATGAATTATGAATTATGAATTATGAATTGAATCATGAATCATAAATCGAATCATGAATCATGAATTGAATCAGGATTCAAATCATGAATTGAATCATGAATCATGAATCATGAATCATGAATTGAATCATAAATCATGAATCATGAATTGAATCATGAATCAGGAAACATGAATCAAATCATGAATCATGAATTGAATCATGAATCATGAATTGAGTCATGAATCATGAATCGAATCATGAATCATGAATCATGAATCATAAATCATAAATTAAATCATGAATTATGAATCATGAATTGAATCATGAATCATGAATCATGAATTGAATCATGAATCATGAATTGAATCATGAATCATGAATCATGAATCGAATCATGAATCATGAATTATGAATAATGAATTGAATCATGAATCGAATCATGAATCATGAATCATGAATTGAATCATGAATCATGAATCAAGAGTCATGAATCGAATCATGAATCATGAATTGAATCATGAATCATGAATCATGAATTGAATCATGAATCAGGAAATTGAATCATGAATTATGAATTATGAATTGAATCATGAATCATTAATCGAATCATGAATCATGAATCATGAATCATGAATTGAATCATGAATTGAATCAAGAGTCATGAATCGAATCATGAATCATGAATTAAATCATAAATCATGAATCATGAATTGAATAATGAATCAGGAAACATGAATTGAATCATGAATCATGAATTGAATCATGAATTGAATCATGAATCATGAATCATGAAGCATGAATTGAATCATGAATTGAATCATGAATCAGGAAACATGAATTGAATCATGAATCATGAATTGAATCATGAATTGAATCATGAATCATGAATCATGAATCATGAATTGAATCATGAACTGAATCATGAATCATGAATTATGAATCATGAATTGAATTATGAATCATGAATCATGAATCATGAATTGAATCATGAATTGAATCATGGATCATGAATCATGAATCGAATCATGAATCATGTATTAAATCATGAATTATGAATCATGAATTGAATCATGAATCATGAATCATGAATCGAATAATGAATCATGAATTGAATCATGAATCATGAATCATGAATCGAATCATGAATCATGAATTAAATCATAAATTATGAATAATGAATTGAATCATGAATCGAATCATGAATCATGAATTGTATCATGAATCATGAATCATGAATCATGAATTGAATCATGAATCATGAATCAAGAGTCATGAATCAAATCATGAATCATGAATTGAATCATGAATCATGAATTGAATCATGAATCAGGAAACATGAATCGAATCATGAATCATGATTCATGAATCATGAATTGAATCATGAATCATGAATTATGAATTGAATCATAAATCATAAATTGAATCATGAATCATGAATCATGAATTATGAATTGAATCATGAATCATAAATCGAATCATGAATCATGAATTGAATCAGGATTCGAATCATGAATCGAATCATGAATCATGAATCAAGAATCTTGAATCGAATCATGAATCATGAATTGAATCATGTATCATGAATCATGAATTAAATTATGAATTATGAATCATGAATTGAATCATGAATCGAATCATGAATCATGAATTGTATCATGAATCATGAATCATGAATCATGAATTGAATCATGAATCATGAATCAAGAATCATGAATCGAATCATGAATCATGAATTGAATAATGAATCATGAATTATGAATTGAATCATGAAACAGGAAACATGAATCGAATCATAAATTATGAATTATGAATCATGAATTGAATCATGAATCAAGAATTGAATCATGAATCATAAATTGAATAATGAATCATGAATTGAATCAGAATTCGAATCATGAATTGAATCAGGATTCGAATCATGAATTAAATTTAGGATTCAAATCATGAATTGAATCATGAATAATGAATTGAATCATGAATCAAGAATCATGAATCGAATCATGAATCATGAATTAAATTATGAATCATGAATCATGAATTGAATCATGAATCAGGAAACATGAATTCAATCATGAATCATGAATCATGAATTGAATCATGATTCATGAATCATGAATCGAATCATGAATTGAATCATGATTCATGAATTGAATCATGAATCATGAATCATGAATTGAATCATGAATCATGAATCATGAATCGAATCATGAATCATGTATCAAAAATCATGAATCGAATCATGAATCATGAATTGAATCATGAATCATGAATCATGAATTGAATCATGAATCATGAATCATGAATCATGAATCGAATCATGAATCATGAATCATGAATTGAATCATGAATCATGAATCATGAATCGAATCATGAATTTAATCATGAATCATGAATCGAATCATGAATCATGAATCATGAATTGTATCATGAATCATGAATCATGAATTGAATCATGAATCATGAATCAAGAATCATGAATCGAATCATGAATCATGAATTGAATAATGAATCATGAATCATGAATTGAATCATGAATCAGGAAACATGAATCGAATCATGAATTATGAATCATAAATCATGAATTGAATCATGAATCATGAATCATGAATCATGAATTGAATCATGAATCATAAATCAAATCATGAATCATGAATTGAATCAGGATTCGAATCATGAATTGAATCAGAATTCGAATCATGAATTGAATCAGGATTCAAATCATGAATTGAATCATGAATAATGAATTGAATCATGAATCATGAATCATGAATTGAATCATGGATCATGAATCGAATCATGAATTGAATCATGAATTAAATCATGAATCATGAATCATGAATTGAATCATGTAACATAAATCAAGAATCGAATCATGAATCATGAATCATGAATTGTATCATGAATCATGAATCATGAATTGAATCATGAATCATGAATCAAGAGTCATGAATCAAATCATGAATCATGAATCATGAATTGAATCATGAATCAGGAAACATGAATCGAATCATGAATCATGAATCATGAATCATGAATTGAATCATGAATCATGAATTATGAATTGAATCATAAATCATAAATCGAATCATGAATCATGAATTGAATCAGGATTCGAATCATGAATTGAATCACGAATCATGAATCATGAATTATGAACTGAATCATGAATCATAAATCGAATCATGAATCATGAATTGAATCAGGATTCGAATCATGAATCGAATCATGAATCATGAATCAAGAATCTTGAAGTGAATCATGAATCATGAATTGAATCATGTATCATGAATCATGAATTAAATCATGAATTATGAATCATGAATTGAATCATGAATCGAATCATGAATCATGAATTGTATCATGAATCATGAATCATGAATCGAATCATGAATCATGAATTGAATGATGAATCATGAATCATGAATTGAATCATGAATCAGGAAACATGAATCAAATCATGAATTATGAATCATGAATTGAATCATGAATCATGAATCATGAATCAAGAATTGAATCATGCATCATAAATCGAATCATGAATCATGAATTGAATCAGAATTCGAATCATGAATTGAATCAGGATTCGAATCATGAATTAATTCAGGATTCAAATCATGAATTGAATCATGAATCATGAATTGAATCATGATTCAAGAATCATGAATCGAATCATGAATCATGAATTGAATTATGAATCATGAATCATGAATTGAATCATGAATCAGGAAACATGAATTCAATCATGAATCATGAATCATGAATTGAATCTTGAATCATGAATCATGAATCGAATCATGAATTGAATCATGAATCGAATCATGAATTGAAACATGAATCATGAATTGAATCATGAATCATGAATCATGAAATGAATCATGAATCATGAATCATGAATCGAATCATGAATCATGTATCAAAAATCATGAATCGAATCATGAATCATGAATTGAATCATGAATCATGAATCATAAATCAAATCATGAATCATAAATTGAATCAGGATTCAAATCATGAATTGAATCATGAATCATGAATTTTGAATCATGAATTGAATCATGAATTGAATCATGAATCATGAATCATAAATCAAATCATGAATCATAAATTGAATCAGGATTCAAATCATGAATTGAATCATGAATCATGAATTTTGAATCATGAATTGAATCATGAATTGAATCATGAATCATGAATTGAATCATGAATCATGAATTAAATCATGAATTAAATCATGATTAATGAATCATGAAACAGAAATTGAATCATGAAACATGAATCATGAATTATGAATCATTAATTGAATCATAAATCAACAATTGAATCATGAATCATGAATTGAATCATGAATCATAAATTGAATCATGAATCATGAATTGAATCATGAATTGAATCATGAATCATAAATTGAATCATGAATCATGAATTGAATCATGAATTGAATCATGAATCATGAATTGAATCATGAATTAAATCATGATTAATGAATCATGAAACATAAATTGAATCATGAATCATGAATCATGAATCTTGAATCTTGAATCGAATCATGAATCATGAATTGAATCATGTATCATGAATCATGAATTAAATTATGAATTATGAATCATGAATTGAATCATGAATCGAATCATGAATCATGAATTGTATCATGAATCATGAATCATGAATCATGAATTGAATCATGAATCATGAATCAAGAATCATGAATCGAATCATGAATCATGAATTGAATAATGAATCATGAAATATGAATTGAATCATGAAACAGGAAACATGAATCGAATCATGAATTATGAATTATGAATCATGAATTGAATCATGAATCAAGAATTGAATCATGAATCATAAATCGAATCATGAATCATGAATTGAATCAGAATTCGAATCATGAATTGAATCAGGATTCGAATCATGAATTAAATCAGGATTCAAATCATGAATTGAATCATGAATAATGAATTGAATCATGAATCATGAATCATGAAATGAATCATGAATCATGAATCATGAATCGAATCATGAATCATGAATTGAATCATGAATCATGAATCATAAATCAAATCATGAATCATAAATTGAATCAGGATTCAAATCATGAATTGAATCATGAATCATGAATTTTGAATCATGAATTGAATCATGAATTGAATCATGAATCATGAATCATAAATCAAATCATGAATCATAAATTGAATCAGGATTCAAATCATGAATTGAATCATGAATCATGAATTTTGAATCATGAATTGAATCATGAATTGAATCATGAATCATGAATTGAATCATGAATCATGAATTAAATCATGAATTAAATCATGATTAATGAATCATGAAACATAAATTGAATCATGAAACATGAATCATGAATTATGAATCATTAATTGAATCATAAATCAGGAATTGAATCATGAATCATGAATTGAATCATGAATCATAAATTGAATCATGAATCATGAATTGAATCATGAATTGAATCATGAATCATAAATTGAATCATGAATCATGAATTGAATCATGAATTGAATCATGAATCATGAATTGAATCATGAATTAAATCATGATTAATGAATCATGAAACATAAATTGAATCATGAATCATGAATCATGAATCATGAATCAAGAATCTTGAATCGAATCATGAATCATGAATTGAATAATGAATCATGAATCAAGAATCATGAATCGAATCATGAATCATGAATTGAATAATGAATCATGAATTATGAATTGAATCATGAAACAGGAAACATGAATTGAATCATGAATTATGAATTATGAATCATGAATTGAATCATGAATCGAATCATGAATCATGAATTGTATCATGAATCATGAATTAAATTATGAATTATGAATCATGAATTGAATCATGAATCGAATCATGAATCATGAATTGTATCATGAATCATGAATCATGAATCATGAATTGAATCATGAATCATGAATCAAGAATCATGAATCGAATCATGAATCATGAATTGAATAATGAATCATGAATTATGAATTGAATCATGAAACAGGAAACATGAATTGAATCATGAATTATGAATCATGAATTGAATCATGAATCAAGAATTGAATCATGAATCATAAATCGAATCATGAATCATGAATTGAATCAGAATTTGAATCATGAATTGAATCAGGATTTGAATCATGAATTAAATCAGGATTCAAATCATGAATTGAATCATGAATAATGAATTGAATCATGAATCAAGAATCATGAATCGAATCATGAATCATGAATTAAATTATGAATCATGAATCATGAATTGAATCATTAATCAGGAAACATGAATTGAATCATGAATCATGAATCATGAATTGAATCATGAATCATGAATCATGAATCAAATCATGAATTGAATCATGAATCATGAATTGAATCATGAATCATGAATCATGAATTGAATCATGAATCATGAATCATGAATTGAATCATGAATCATGAATCATGAATTAAATCATGAATCATGAATCATGAATTAAATCATGAATCGAATCATGAATCATGAATCGAATCATGAATCATGAATCATGAATCATGAATTGAATCATGAATCATGAATCATGAATCGAATCATGAATTTAATCATGAATCATGAATCGAATCATGAATCATGAATCATAAATTGTATCATGAATCATGAATCATGAATCATGAATTGAATCATGAATCATGAATCATGAATCGAATCATGAATCATGAATTGAATAATGAATCATGAATCATGAATTGAATCATGAATCAGGAAACATGAATCGAATCATGAATTATGAATCATAAATCATGAATTGAATCATGAATCATGAATCATGAATTGAATCATGTATCATAAATCGAATCATGAATCATGAATTGAATCAGGATTCGAATCATGAATTGAATCAGAATTCGAATCATGAATTGAATCAGGATTCAAATCATGAATTGAATCATGAATAATGAATTGAATCATGAATCATGAATCATGAATTGAATCATGGATCATGAATCGAATCATGAATTGAATCATAAATTAAATCATGAATCATAAATCATGAATTAAATCATGTATCATAAATCATGAATCGAATCATGAATCATGAATCATGAATTGTATCATGAATTATGAATCATGAATCATGAATTGAATCATGAATCATGAATCAAGAGTCATGAATCAAATAATGAATCATGAATTGAATCATGAATCATGAATCATGAATTGAATCATAAATCAGGAAACATGAATCGAATCATGAATCATGAATCATGAATCATGAATTGAATCATGAATCATGAATTATGAATTGAATCATAAATCATAAATCGAATCATGAATCATGAATTGAATCAGGATTCAAATCATGAATTGAATCACGAATCATGAATCATGAATTATGAATTGAATCATGAATCATAAATCGAATCATGAATCATGAATTGAATCAGGATTCGAATCATGAATCGAATCATGAATCATGAATCAAGAATCTTGAAGTGAATCATGAATCATGAATTAAATCATGTATCATGAATCATGAATTGAATCATGAATCATGAATCAAGAATCATGAATCGAATCATGAATCATGAATTGAATGATGAATCATGAATCATGAATTTTGAATCATGAATTGAATCATGAATTGAATCATGAATCATGAATTGAATCATGAATCATGAATTAAATCATGAATTAAATCATGATTAATGAATCATGAAACATAAATTGAATCATGAAACATGAATCATGAATTATGAATCATTAATTGAATCATAAATCAGGAATTGAATCATGAATCATGAATTGAATCATGAATCATAAATTGAATCATGAATCATGAATTGAATCATGAATTGAATCATGAATCATAAATTGAATCATGAATCATGAATTGAATCATGAATTGAATCATGAATCATGAATTGAATCATGAATTAAATCATGATTAATGAATCATGAAACATAAATTGAATCATGAATCATGAATCATGAATCATGAATTTTGAATCAAGAATCTTGAATCGAATCATGAATCATGAATTGAATCATGTATCATGAATCATGAATTAAATTATGAATTATGAATCATGAATTGAATCATGAATCGAATCATGAATCATGAATTGTAACATAAATCATGAATCAAGAATCATGAATTGAATCATGAATCATGAATCAAGAATCATGAATCGAATCATGAATCATGAATTGAATAATGAATCATGAATTATGAATTGAATCATGAAACAGGAAACATGAATCGAATCATAAATTATGAATTATGAATCATGAATTGACTCATGAATCAAGAATTGAATCATGAATCATAAATCGAATCATGAATCATGAATTGAATCAGAATTCGAATCATGAATTGAATCAGGATTCGAATCATGAATTAAATCAGGATTCAAATCATGAATTGAATCATGAATAATGAATTGAATCATGAATCATGAAATGAATCATGAATCATAAATCATGAATCGAATCATGAATCATGTATCAAAAATCATGAATCGAATCATGAATCATGAATTGAATCATGAATCATGAATCATAAATCAAATCATGAATCATAAATTGAATCAGGATTCAAATCATGAATTGAATCATGAATCATGAATTTTGAATCATGAATTGAATCATGAATTGAATCATGAATCATGAATTGAATCATGAATCATGAATTAAATCACAAATTAAATCATGATTAATGAATCATGAAACATAAATTGAATCATGAAACATGAATCATGAATTATGAATCATTAATTGAATCATAAATCAGGAATTGAATCATGAATAATGAATTGAATCATGAATCATAAATTGAATCATGAATCATGAATTGAATCATGAATTGAATCATGAATCATAAATTGAATCATGAATCATGAATTGAATCATGAATTGAATCATGAATCATGAATTGAATCATGAATTAAATCATGATTAATGAATCATGAAACATAAATTGAATCATGAATCATGAATCATGAATCATGAATCAAGAATCTTGAATCGAATCATGAATCATGAATTGAATCATGTATCATGAATCATGAATTAAATTATGAATTATGAATCATGAATTGAATCATGAATCGAATCATGAATCATGAATTGTATCATGAATCATGAATCATGAATCATGAATTGAATCATGAATCATGAATTGAATCATGTATCATGAATCATGAATTAAATTATGAATTATGAATCATGAATTGAATCATGAATCGAATCATGAATCATGAATTGAATAATGAATCATGAATTATGAATTGAATCATGAAACAGGAAACATGAATCGGATCATGAATTATGAATTATGAATCATGAATTGAATCATGAATCAAGAATTGAATCATGAATCTTAAATCGAATCATGAATTGAATCAGAATTCGAATCATGAATTGAATCAGGATTCGAATCATGAATTAAATCAGGATTCAAATCATGAATTGAATCATGAATAATGAATTGAATCATGAATCAAGAATCATGAATCGAATCATGAATCATGAATTAAATTATGAATCATGAATCATGAATTGAATCATGAATCAGGAAACATGAATTCAATCATGAATCATGAATCATGAATTGAATCATGAATCATGAATCATGAATCGAATCATGAATTGAATTATGAATCATGAATTGAATCAAGAATCATGAATCATGAATTGAATCATGAATCATGAATCATGAATCGAATCATGAATCATGTATCAAAAATCATGAATCGAATCATGAATCATGAATTGAATCATGAATCATGAATCATGAATTGAATCATGAATCATGAATCATGAATCATGAATCGAATCATGAATCATGAATCATGAATCATGAATTGAATCATGAATCATGAATCATGAATCGAATCATGAATTTAATCATGAATCATGAATCGAATCATGAATCATGAATCATGAATTGTATCATGAATCATGAATCATGAATTGAATCATGAATCATGAATCAAGAATCATGAATCGAATCATGAATCATGAATTGAATAATGAATCATGAATCATGAATTGAATCATGAATCAGGAAACATGAATCGAATCATGAATTATGAATCATAAATCATGAATTGAATCATGAATCATGAATCATGAATTGAATCATGAATCATAAATCGAATCATAAATCATGAATTGAATCAGGATTCGAATCATGAATTGAATCAGAATTCGAATCATGAATTGAATCAGGATTCAAATCATGAATTGAATCATGAATAATGAATTGAATCATGAATCATGAATCATGAATTGAATCATGGATCATGAATCGAATCATGAATTGAATCATGAATTAAATCATGAATCATGAATTAAATCATGTATCATAAATCATGAATCGAATCATGAATCATGAATCATGAATTGTATCATGAATTATGAATCATGAATCATGAATTGAATCATGAATCATGAATCAAGAGTCATGAATCAAATCATGAATCATGAATTGAATCATGAATCATGAATTATGAATTGAATCATGAATCAGGAAACATGAATCGAATCATGAATCATGAATCATGAATCATGAATTGAATCATGAATCATGAATTATGAATTGAATCATGAATCATAAATCGAATCATGAATCATGAATTGAATCAGGATTCGAATCATGAATCGAATCATGAATCAAGAATCTTGAAGTGAATCATGAATCATGAATTGAATCATGTATCATGAATCATGAATTAAATCATGAATTATGAATCATGAATTGAATCATGAATCTAATCATGAATCATGAATTTTATCATGAATCATGAATCATGAATCATGAATTGAATCATGAATCATGAATCAAGAATCATGAATCGAATCATGAGTCATGAATTGAATGATGAATCATGAATCATGAATTGAATCATGAATCAGGAAACATGAATCGAATCATGAATTATGAATCATGAATTGAATCATGAATCATGAATCATGAATCAAGAATTGAATCATGAATCATAAATCGAATCATGAATCATGAATTGAATCAGAATTCGAATCATGAATTGAATCAGGATTCGAATCATGAATTAAATCAGGATTCAAATCATGAATTAAATCATGAATAATGAATTGAATCATGAATCAAGAATCATGAATCGAATCATGAATCATGAATTGAATTATGAATCATGAATCATGAATTGAATCATGAATCAGGAAACATAAATTCAATCATGAATCATGAATCATGAATCGAATCATGAATTGAATCATGAATCGAATCATGAATTGAATCATGAATCGAATCATGAATTGAATCATGAATCATGAATTGAATAATGAATCATGAATCATGAATTGAATCATGAATCATTAATCATGAATCGAATCATGAATCATGTATCAAAAATCATGAATCGAATCATGAATCATGAATTGAATCATGAATCATGAATCATAAATCAAATCATGAATCATAAATTGAATCAGGATTCAAATCATGAATTGAATCATGAATCATGAATTTTGAATCATGAATTGAATCATGAATTGAATCAGGAATCATGAATTGAATCATGAATCATGAATTAAATCATGAATTAAATCATGATTAATGAATCATGAAACATAAATTGAATCATGAAACATGAATCATGAATTATGAATCATTAATTGAATCATAAATCAGGAATTGAATCATGAATCATGAATCTTGAATTGAATCATGAATCATGAATCATGAATCGAATCATGAATCATGAATTGTATCATGAATCATAAATTGAATCATGAATCATGAATTGAATCATGAATCATGAATTGAATCATGAATCATGAATTGAATCATGAATCATGAATCGTGAATCGAATCATGAATCATGAATTATGAATAATGAATTGAATCATGAATCATAAATTGAATCATGAATCATGAATTGAATCTTGAATTGAATCATGAATCATGAATTGAATCATGAATTAAATCATGATTAATGAATCATGAAACATAAATTGAATCATGAATCATGAATCATGAATCATGAATCATGAATCAAGAATCTTGAATCGAATCATGAATCATGAATTGAATCATGTATCATGAATCATGAATTAAATTATGAATTATGAATCATGAATTGAATCATGAATCGAATCATGAATCATGAATTGTATCATGAATCATGAATCATGAATCATGAATTGAATCATGAATCATGAATCAAGAATCATGAATCGAATCATGAATCATGAATTGAATAATGAATCATGAATTATGAATTGAATCATGAAACAGGAAACATGAATTGAATCATGAATTATGAATTATGAATCATGAATTGAATCATGAATCAAGAATTGAATCATGAATCATAAATCGAATCATGAATCATGAATTGAATCAGAATTTGAATCATGAATTGAATCAGGATTTGAATCATGAATTAAATCAGGATTCAAATCATGAATTGAATCATGAATAATGAATTGAATCATGAATCAAGAATCATGAATCGAATCATGAATCATGAATTAAATTATGAATCATGAATCATGAATTGAATCATTAATCAGGAAACATGAATTGAATCATGAATCATGAATCATGAATTGAATCATGAATCATGAATCATGAATCGAATCATGAATTGAATCATGAATCATGAATTGAATCATGAATCATGAATCATGAATTGAATCATGAATCATGAATCATGAATTGAATCATGAATCATGAATCATGAATTAAATCATGAATCATGAATCATAAATTAAATCATGAATCGAATCATGAATCATGAATCGAATCATGAATCATGAATCAGGAATCATGAATTGAATCATGAATCATGAATCATGAATCGAATCATGAATTTAATCATGAATCATGAATCGAATCATGAATCATGAATCATAAATTGTATCATGAATCATGAATCATGAATCATGAATTGAATCATGAATCATGAATCATGAATCGAATCATGAATCATGAATTGAATAATGAATCATGAATCATGAATTGAATCATGAATCAGGAAACATGAATCGAATCATGAATTATGAATCATAAATCATGAATTGAATCATGAATCATGAATCATGAATTGAATCATGTATCATAAATCGAATCATGAATCATGAATTGAATCAGGATTCGAATCATGAATTGAATCAGAATTCGAATCATGAATTGAATCAGGATTCAAATCATGAATTGAATCATGAATAATGAATTGAATCATGAATCATGAATCATGAATTGAATCATGGATCATGAATCGAATCATGAATTGAATCATAAATTAAATCATGAATCATAAATCATGAATTAAATCATGTATCATAAATCATGAATCGAATCATGAATCATGAATTGTATCATGAATTATGAATCATGAATCATGAATTGAATCATGAATCATGAATCAAGAGTCATGAATCAAATAATGAATCATGAATTGAATCATGAATCATGAATCATGAATTGAATCATAAATCAGGAAACATGAATCGAATCATGAATCATGAATCATGAATTGAATCATGAATCATGAATTATGAATTGATTCATAAATCATAAATCGAATCATGAATCATGAATTGAATCAGGATTCAAATCATGAATTGAATCATGAATCATGAATCATGAATTATGAATTGAATCATGAATCATAAATCGAATCATGAATCATGAATTGAATCAGGATTCGAATCATGAATCGAATCATGAATCATGAATCAAGAATCTTGAAGTGAATCATGAATCATGAATTGAATCATGTATCATGAATCATGAATTGAATCATGAATCATGAATCAAGAATCATGAATCGAATCATGAATCATGAATTGAATGATGAATCATGAATCATGAATTTTGAATCATGAATTGAATCATGAATTGAATCATGAATCATGAATTGAATCATGAATCATGAATTAAATCATGAATTAAATCATGATTAATGAATCATGAAACATAAATTGAATCATGAAACATGAATCATGAATTATGAATCATTAATTGAATCATAAATCAGGAATTGAATCATGAATCATGAATTGAATCATGAATCATAAATTGAATCATGAATCATGAATTGAATCATGAATTGAATCATGAATCATAAATTGAATCATGAATCATGAATTGAATCATGAATTGAATCATGAATCATGAATTGAATCATGAATTAAATCATGATTAATGAATCATGAAACATAAATTGAATCATGAATCATGAATCATGAATCATGAATTTTGAATCAAGAATCTTGAATCGAATCATGAATCATGAATTGAATCATGTATCATGAATCATGAATTAAATTATGAATTATGAATCATGAATTGAATCATGAATCGAATCATGAATCATGAATTGTAACATAAATCATGAATCAAGAATCATGAATTGAATCATGAATCATGAATCAAGAATCATGAATCGAATCATGAATCATGAATTGAATAATGAATCATGAATTACGAATTGAATCATGAAACAGGAAACATGAATCGAATCATAAATTATGAATTATGAATCATGAATTGACTCATGAATCAAGAATTGAATCATGAATCATAAATCGAATCATGAATCATGAATTGAATCAGAATTCGAATCATGAATTGAATCAGGATTCGAATCATGAATTAAATCAGGATTCAAATCATGAATTGAATCATGAATAATGAATTGAATCATGAATCATGAAATGAATCATGAATCATGAATCATGAATCGAATCATGAATCATGTATCAAAAATCATGAATCGAATCATGAATCATGGATTGAATCATGAATCATGAATCATAAATCAAATCATGAATCATAAATTGAATCAGGATTCAAATCATGAATTGAATCATGAATCATGAATTTTGAATCATGAATTGAATCATGAATTGAATCATGAATCATGAATTGAATCATGAATCATGAATTAAATCACAAATTAAATCATGATTAATGAATCATGAAACATAAATTGAATCATGAAACATGAATCATGAATTATGAATCATTAATTGAATCATAAATCAGGAATTGAATCATGAATAATGAATTGAATCATGAATCATAAATTTAATCATGAATCATGAATTGAATCATGAATTGAATCATGAATCATAAATTGAATCATGAATCATGAATTGAATCATGAATTGAATCATGAATCATGAATTGAATCATGAATTAAATCATGATTAATGAATCATGAAACATAAATTGAATCATGAATCATGAATCATGAATCATGAATCAAGAATCTTGAATCGAATCATGAATCATGAATTGAATCATGTATCATTAATCATGAATTAAATTATGAATTATGAATCATGAATTGAATCATGAATCGAATCATGAATCATGAATTGTATCATGAATCATGAATCATGAATCATGAATTGAATCATGAATCATGAATTAAGAATCATGAATCGAATCATGAATTGAATAATGAATCATGAATTATGAATTGAATCATGAAACAGGAAACATGAATCGAATCATGAATTATGAATTATGAATCATGAATTGAATCATGAATCAAGAATTGAATCATGAATCATAAATCGAATCATGAATTGAATCAGAATTCGAATCATGAATTGAATCAGGATTCGAATCATGAATTAAATCAGGATTCAAATCATGAATTGAATCATGAATAATGAATTGAATCATGAATCGAATCATGAATCATGAATTAAATTATGAATCATGAATCATGAATTGAATCATGAATCAGGAAACATGAATTCAATCATGAATCATGAATCATGAATTGAATCATGAATCATGAATCATGAATCGAATCATGAATTGAATTATGAATCATGAATTGAATCATGAATCATGAATCATGAATTGAATCATGAATCATGAATCATGAATCGAATCATGAATCATGTATCAAAAATCATGAATCGAATCATGAATCATGAATTGAATCATGAATCATGAATCATGAATTGAATCATGAATCATGAATCATGAATCATGAATCGAATCATGAATCATGAATCATGAATCATGAATTGAATCATGAATCATGAATCATGAATCGAATCATGAATTTAATCATGAATCATGAATCGAATCATGAATCATGAATCATGAATTGTATCATGAATCATGAATCATGAATCATGAATTGAATCATGAATCATGAATCAAGAATCATGAATCGAATCATGAATCATGAATTGAATAATGAATCATGAATCATGAATTGAATCATGAATCAGGAAACATGAATCGAATCATGAATTATGAATCATAAATCATGAATTGAATCATGAATCATGAATCATGAATCATGAATTGAATCATGAATCATAAATCGAATCATAAATCATGAATTGAATCAGGATTCGAATCATGAATTGAATCAGAATTCGAATCATGAATTGAATCAGGATTCAAATCATGAATTGAATCATGAATAATGAATTGAATCATGAATCATGAATCATGAATTGAATCATGGATCATGAATCGAATCATGAATTGAATCATGAATTAAATCATGAATCATGAATTAAATCATGTATCATAAATCATGAATCGAATCATGAATCATGAATCATGAATTGTATCATGAATTATGAATCATGAATCATGAATTGAATCATGAATCATGAATCAAGAGTCATGAATCAAATCATGAATCATGAATTGAATCATGAATCATGAATTATGAATTGAATCATGAATCAGGAAACATAAATCGAATCATGAATCATGAATCATGAATTGAATCATGAATCATGAATTATGAATTGAATCATAAATCATAAATCGAATCATGAATCATGAATTGAATCAGGATTCAAATCATGAATTGAATCACGAATCATGAATCATGAATTATGAATTGAATCATGAATCATAAATCGAATCATGAATCATGAATCTTGAAGTGAATCATGAATCATGAATTGAATCATGTATCATGAATCATGAATTAAATCATGAATTATGAATCATGAATTGAATCATGAATCTAATCATGAATCATGAATTTTATCATGAATCATGAATCATGAATCATGAATTGAATCATGAATCATGAATCAAGAATCATGAATCGAATCATGAGTCATGAATTGAATGATGAATCATGAATCATGAATTGAATCATGAATCAGGAAACATGAATCGAATCATGAATTATGAATCATGAATTGAATCATGAATCATGAATCATGAATCAAGAATTGAATCATGAATCATAAATCGAATCATGAATCATGAATTGAATCAGAATTCGAATCATGAATTGAATCAGGATTCGAATCATGAATTAAATCAGGATTCAAATCATGAATTAAATCATGAATAATGAATTGAATCATGAATCAAGAATCATGAATCGAATCATGAATCATGAATTGAATTATGAATCATGAATCATGAATTGAATCATGAATCAGGAAACATAAATTCAATCATGAATCATGAATCATGAATCGAATCATGAATTGAATCATGAATCGAATCATGAATTGAATCATGAATCGAATCATGAATTGAATCATGAATCATGAATTGAATAATGAATCATGAATCATGAATTGAATCATGAATCATTAATCATGAATCGAATCATGAATCATGTATCAAAAATCATGAATCGAATCATGAATCATGAATTGAATCATGAATCATGAATCATAAATCAAATCATGAATCATAAATTGAATCAGGATTCAAATCATGAATTGAATCATGAATCATGAATTTTGAATCATGAATTGAATCATGAATTGAATCAGGAATCATGAATTGAATCATGAATCATGAATTAAATCATGAATTAAATCATGATTAATGAATCATGAAACATAAATTGAATCATGAAACATGAATCATGAATTATGAATCATTAATTGAATCATAAATCAGGAATTGAATCATGAATCATGAATCTTGAATTGAATCATGAATCATGAATCATGAATCGAATCATGAATCATGAATTGTATCATGAATCATAAATTGAATCATGAATCATGAATTGAATCATGAATCATGAATTGAATCATGAATCATGAATTGAATCATGAATCATGAATCGTGACTCGAATCATGAATCATGAATTATGAATAATGAATTGAATCATGAATCGAATCATGAATCATGAATCATGAATTGAATCATGAATCATGAATCAAGAGTCATGAATCGAATCATGATTCATGAATTTGAATCATGAATCATGAATCATGAATTGAATCATGAATCAGGAAATTGAATCATGAATTATGAATTATGAATTATGAATTGAATCATGAATCATTAATCGAATCATGAATCATGAATCATGAATTGAATCATGAATCATGAATAAAGAGTCATGAATCGAATCATGAATCATGAATTAAATCATAAATCATGAATCATGAATTGAATAATGAATCAGGAAACATGAATTGAATCATGACTCATGAATTGAATCATGAATTGAATCATGAATCATGAATCATGAAGCATGAATAGAATCATGAATTGAATCATGAATCAGGAAACATGAATTGAATCATGAATCATGAATTGAATCATGAATTGAATCATGAATCATGAATCATGAATCATGAATTGAATCATGAACTGAATCATGAATCATGAATTATGAATCATGAATTGAATCATGAATCATGAATCATGAATCATGAATTGAATCATGAATTGAATCATGGATCATGAATCATGAATCGAATCATGAATCATGTATTAAATCATGAATTATGAATCATGAATTGAATCATGAATCATGAATCATGAATCGATGAAATGAATCATGAATTGAATCATGAATCATGAATCATGAATCGAATCATGAATCATGAATTAAATCATAAATTATGAATAATGAATTGAATCATGAATCGAATCATGAATCATGAATTGTATCATGAATCATGAATCATGAATCATGAATTGAATCATGAATCATGAATCAAGAGTCATGAATCAAATCATGAATCATGAATTGAATCATGAATCATGAATTGAATCATGAATCAGGAAACATGAATCGAATCATGAATCATGATTCATGAATCATGAATTGAATCATGAATCATGAATTATGAATTGAATCATAAATCATAAATTGAATCATGAATCATGAATTGAATCAGGATTCGAATCATGAATTGAATCACGAATCATGAATCATGAATCATGAATTGTATCATGAATCATGAATCATGAATTGAATCATGAATCATGAATCAAGAATCATGAATCGAATCATGAATCATGAATTGAATAATGAATCATGAATTATGAATTGAATCATGAAACAGGAAACATGAATCGAATCATGAATTATGAATTATGAATCATGAATTGAATCATGAATCAAGAATTGAATCATGAATCATAAATCGAATCATGAATCATGAATTGAATCAGAATTCGAATCATGAATTGAATCAGGATTCGAATCATGAATTAAATCAGGATTCAAATCATGAATTGAATCATGAATAATGAATTGAATCATGAATCAAGAATCATGAATCGAATCATGAATCATGAATTAAATTATGAATCATGAATCATGAATTGAATCATGAATCAGGAAACATGAATTCAATCATGAATCATGAATTGAATCATGAATCATGAATCATGAATCGAATCATGAATTGAATCATGAATCATGAATTGAATCATGAATCATGAATCATGAATTGAATCATGAATCATGAATCATGAATCGAATCATGAATCATGTATCAAAAATCATGAATCGAATCATGAATCATGAATTGAATCATGAATCATGAATCATGAATTGAATCATGAATCATGAATCATGAATAATGAATCGAATCATGAATCATGAATCATGAATCATGAATTGAATCATGAATCATGAATCGAATCATGAATTTAATCATGAATCATGAATCGAATCATGAATCATGAATCATGAATTGTATCATGAATCATGAATCATGAATTGAATCATGAATCATGAATCAAGAATCATGAATCGAATCATGAATCATGAATTGAATAATGAATCATGAATCATGAATTGAATCATGAATCAGGAAACATGAATTGAATCATGAATTATGAATCATAAATCATGAATTGAATCATGAATCATGAATCATGAATCATGAATTGAATCATGAATCATAAATTGAATCATGAATCATGAATTGAATCAGGATTCAAATCATGAATTGAATCATGAATAATGAATTGAATCATGAATCATGAATCATGAATTGAATCATGGATCATGAATCGAATCATGAATTGAATCATGAATTAAATCATGAATCATGAATCATGAATCATGAATTGAATCATGAATCATGAATCAAGAGTCTTGAATTAAATCATGAATCATGAATTGAATCATGAATCATGAATCATGAATTGAATCATGAATCAGGAAACATGAATCGAATCATGAATCATGAATCATGAATTGAATCATGAATCATGAATTATGAATTGAATCATAAATCATAAATCGAATCATGAATCATGAATTGAATCAGGATTCGAATCATGAATTGAATCACGAATCATGAATCATGAATTATGAATTGAATCATGAATCATAAATCGAATCATGAATCATGAATTGAATCAGGAATCGAATCATGAATCGAATCATGAATCATGAATCAAGAATCTTGAAGTGAATCATGAATCATGAATTGAATTATGTATCATGAATCATGAATTAAATCATGAATTATGAATCATGAATTGAATCATGAATCGAATCATGAATCATGAATTGAATCATGAATCATGAATCAAGAATCATGAATCGAATGATGAATCATGAATTGAATGATGAATCATGAATCATGAATTGAATCATGAATCAGGAAACATGAATCGGATCATGAATTAGGAATCATGAATTGAATCATGAATCATGAATCATGAATCAAGAATTGAATCATGAATCATAAATCGAATCATGAATCATGAATTGAATCAGAATTCGAATCATGAATTGAATCAGGATTCGAATCATGAATTAAATCAGGATTCAAATCATGAATTGAATCATGAATAATGAATTGAATCATGAATCAAGAATCATGAATCGAATCATGAATCATGAATTGAATTATGAATCATGAATCATGAATTGAATCATGAATCAGGAAACATGAATTCAATCATGAATCATGAATCATGAATCGAATCATGAATTGAATCATGAATCGAATCATGAATTGAATCATGAAATGAATCATGAATTGAATCATGAATCATGAATTGAATCATGAATCATGAATCATGAATTGAATCATGAATCATGAATCATGAATCGAATCATGAATCATGTATCAAAAATCATGAATCGAATCATGAATCATGAATTGAATCATGAATCATGAATCATAAATCAAATCATGAATCATAAATTGAATCAGGATTCAAATCATGAATTGAATCATGAATCATGAATTTTGAATCATGAATTGAATCATGAATTGAATCAGGAATCATGAATTGAATCATGAATCATGAATTAAATCATGAATTAAATCATGATTAATGAATCATGAAACATAAATTGAATCATGAAACATGAATCATGAATTATGAATCATTAATTGAATCATAAATCAGGAATTGAATCATGAATCATGAATCTTGAATTGAATCATGAATCATGAATCATGAATCGAATCATGAATCATGAATTGAATCATGAATCATGAATTGAATCATGAATCATAAATTGAATCATGAATCATGAATTGAATCATGAATTGAATCATGAATCATAAATTGAATCATGAATCATGAATTGAATCATGAATTGAATCATGAATCATGAATTGAATCATGAATTAAATCATGATTAATGAATCATGAAACATAAATTGAATCATGAATCATGAATCATGAATTGAATCATGAATCATGAATCATGAATCGAATCATGAATCATGTATCAAAAATCATGAATCGAATCATGAATCATGAATTGAATCATGAATCATGAATCATGAATTGAATCATGAATCATGAATTGAGTCATGAATCATAAATCATGAATCAAATCATGAATCATGAATCATGAATTAAATCATGAATTATGAATCATGAATTGAATCATGAATCATGAATCATGAATTGAATCATGAATCATGAATTGAATGATGAATCATGAATCATGAATCGAATCATGAATCATGAATTATGAATCATGAATTGAATCATGAATTGAATCATGAATCATGAATCGAATCATGAATCATTGATTGAATCATGAATCATGAATCATGAATTGAATCATGAATCAGGAAATTGAATCATGAATTATGAATTATGAATTATGAATTGAATCATGAATCATTAATCGAATCATGAATCATGAATCATGAATCATGAATTGAATCATGAATCATGAATCAAGAGTCATGAATCGAATCATGAATCATGAATTAAATCATAAATCATGAATCATGAATTGAATCATGAATTGAATCATGAATTGAATCATGAATCATGAATCATGAATTGAATCATGAACTGAATCATGAATCATGAATTATGAATCATGAATTGAATCATGAATCATGAATCATGAATCATGAATCATGAATTGAATCATGAATTGAATCATGGATCATGAATCATGAATCGAATCATGAATCATGAATTAAATCATAAATTATGAATAATGAATTGAATCATGAATCGAATCATTAATCATGAATCATGAATTGTATCATGAATCATGAATCATGAATTGAATCATGAATCATGAATCAAGAGTCATGAATCAAATCATGAATCATGAATTGAATCATGAATCATGAATTGAATCATGAATTGAATCATGAATCATGAATTGAATCATGAATCATGAATCATGAATTGAATCATGAATCATGAATTATGAATTGAATCATAAATCATAAATCGAATCATGAATCATGAATTGAATCAGGATTCGAATCATGAATTGAATCACGAATCATGAATCATGAATCATGAATTATGAATTGAATCATGAATCATAAATCGAATCATGAATCATGAATTGAATCAGGATTCGAATCATGAATCGAATCATGAATCATGAATCAAGAATCTTGAATCGAATCAGGAATCATGAATTGAATCATGTATCATGAATCATGAATTAAATCATGAATTATGAATCATGAATTGAATCATGAATCGAATCATGAATCATGAATTGTATCATGAATCATGAATCATGAATCATGAATTGAATCATGAATCATGAATCATGAATTGAATCATGAAACAGGAAACATGAATCGAATCATGAATTATGAATCATGAATAAAGAATTGAATCATGAATCATAAATCGAATCATGAATCATGGATTCAAATCATGAATTGAATCATGAGTTGAATCATGATTAATGAATCATGAAACATAAATTGAATCATGAAACATGAATCATGAATTATGAATCATTAATTGAATCATAAATCAGGAATTGAATCATGAATCATGAATTAAATCATGAATTAAATCATGATTAATGAATCATGAAACATAAATTGAATCATGAAACATGAATCATGAATTATGAATCATTAATTGAATCATAAATCAGGAATTGAATCATGAATCATGAATCTTGAATTGAATCATGAATCATGAATCATGAATGGAATCATGAATCATGAATGGAATCATGAATCATGAATTGAATCATGAATCATAAATTGAATCATGAATCATAAAATTGAATCATGAATTGAATCATGAATCATAAATTGAATCATGAATCATGAATTGAATCATGAATTGAATCATGAATCATGAATTGAATCATGAATTAAATCATGATTAATGAATCATGAAACATAAATTGAATCATGAATCATGAATCATGAATTGAATCATGAATCATGAATCATGAATCGAATCATGAATCATGTATCAAAAATCATAAATCGAATCATGAATCATGAATTGAATCATGAATCATGAATCATGAATTGAATCATGAATCATGAATCATGAATTGAGTCATGAATCATAAATCATGAATCAAATCATGAATCATGAATCATGAATCATGAATTAAATCATGAATTATGAATCATGAATTGAATCATGAATCATGAATCATGAATCGAATCATGAATCATGAATTGAATCATGAATCATGAATCATGAATCGAATCATGAATCATGAATTATGAATCATTAATTGAATCATAAATCAGGAATTGAATCATGAATCATGAATCTTGAATTGAATCATGAATCATGAATCATGAATGGAATCATGAATCATGAATGGAATCATGAATCATGAATTGAATCATGAATCATAAATTGAATCATGAATCATAAAATTGAATCATGAATTGAATCATGAATCATAAATTGAATCATGAATCATGAATTGAATCATGAATTGAATCATGAATCATGAATTGAATCATGAATTAAATCAGGATTAATGAATCATGAAACATAAATTGAATCATGAATCATGAATCATGAATTGAATCATGAATCATGAATCATGAATCGAATCATGAATCATGTATCAAAAATCATGAATCGAATCATGAATCATGAATTGAATCATGAATCATGAATCATGAATTGAATCATGAATCATGAATCATGAATTGAGTCATGAATCATAAATCATGAATCAAATCATGAATCATGAATAATGAATCATGAATTAAATCATGAATTATGAATCATGAATTGAATGATGAATCATGAATCATGAATTGAATCATGAATCATGAATTGAATGATGAATCATGAATCGAATCATGAATCATGAATTATGAATCATGAATTGAATCATGAATTGAATCATGAATCGTGAATCGAATCATGAATCATTGATTGAATCATGAATCATGAATCATGAATTGAATCATGAATCAGGAAATTGAATCATGAATTATGAATTATGAATTATGAATTGAATCATGAATCATTAATCGAATCATGAATCATGAATCATGAATCATGAATTGAATCATGAATCATGAATCAAGAGTCATGAATCGAATCATGAATCATGAATTAAATCATAAATCATGAATCATGAATTGAATCATGAATCAGGAAACATGAATTGAATCATGAATTGAATCATGAATTGAATCATGAATCATGAATCATGAATTGAATCATGAACTGAATCATGAATCATGAATTATGAATCATGAATTGAATCATGAATCATGAATCATGAATCATGAATTGAATCATGAATTGAATCATGGATCATGAATCATGAATCGAATCATGAATCATGAATTAAATCATGAATTATGAATCATGAATTGAATCATGAATCATGAATCATGAATCGAATCATGAATCATGAATTGAATCATGAATCATGAATCATGAATCGAATCATGAATCATGAATTAAATCATAAATTATGAATAATGAATTGAATCATGAATCGAATCATTAATTATGAATCATGAATTGTATCATGAATCATGAATTGAATCATGAATCATGAATCAAGAGTCATGAATCAAATCATGAATCATGATTTGAATCATGAATCATGAATTGAATCATGAATTGAATCATGAATCATGAATTGAATCATGAATCATGAATCATGAATTGAATCATGAATCATGAATTATGAATTGAATCATAAATCATAAATCGAATCATGAATCATGAATTGAATCAGGATTCGAATCATGAATTGAATCACGAATCATGAATCATGAATCATGAATTATGAATTGAATCATGAATCATAAATCGAATCATGAATCATGAATTGAATCAGGATTCGAATCATGAATCGAATCATGAATCATGATTCAAGAATCTTGAATCGAATCATGAATCATGAATTGAATCATGTATCATGAATCATGAATTAAATCATGAATTATGAATCATGAATTGAATCATGAATCGAATCATGAATCATGAATTGAATCATGAATCATGAATCATGAATTGAATCATGAAACAGGAAACATGAATCGAATCATGAATTATGAATCATGAATAAAGAATTGAATCATGAATCATAAATCGAATCATGAATCATGGATTCAAATCATAAATTGAATCATGAATTGAATCAGGATTCGAATCATGAATTAAATCAGGATTCAAATCATGAATTGAATCATGAATAATGAATTGAATCATGAATCAAGAATCATGAATCGAATCATGAATCATGAATTAAATTATGAATCATGAATCATAAATTGAATCATGAATCAGGAAACATGAATTCAATCATGAATCATGAATCATGAATTGAATCATGAATCATGAATCATGAATCGAATCATGAATTGAATCATGAATCATGAATTGAATCATGAATCATGAATCATGAATTGAATCAGAATTCGAATCATGAATTGAATCAGGATTCAAATCATGAATTGAATCATGAATAATGAATTGAATCATGAATCATGAATCATGAATTGAATCATGAATCATGAATTGAATCATGAATCATGTATCAAAAATCATGAATCGAATCATGAATCATGAATTGAATCATGAATCATGAATCATGAATTGAATCATGAATCAAGAATCATGAATCATGAATCGAATCATGAATTGAATCATGAATCATGAATTGAATCATGAATCATGAATCATGAATTGAATCAGAATTCGAATCATGAATTGAATCAGGATTCAAATCATGAATTGAATCATGAATAATGAATTGAATCATGAATCATGAATTGAATCATGAATCATGAATTGAATCATGAATCATGTATCAAAAATCATGAATCGAATCATGAATCATGAATTGAATCATGAATCATGAATCATGAATTGAATCATGAATCAAGAATCATGAATCGAATCATGAATCATGAATCATGAATCATGAATTGAAACATGAATCATGAATCGAATCATGAATCATGAATTTAATCATGAATCATGAATCGAATCATGAATCATGAATTGTATCATGAATCATGAATCATGAATCATGAATTGAATCATGAATCATGAATCAAGAATCATGAATCGAATCATGAATCATGAATTGAATAATGAATCATGAATCATAAATTGTATCATGAATCAGGAAACATGAATCGAATCATGAATTATGAATCATAAATCATGAATTGAATCATGAATCATGAATCATGAATCATGAATTGAATCATGAATCATAAATCGAATCATGAATCATGAATTGAATCAGGATTCGAATCATGAATTGAATCAGAATTCGAATCATGAATTGAATCAGGATTCAAATCATGAATTGAATCATGAATAATGAATTGAATCATGAATCATGAATCATGAATTGAATCATGGATCATGAATCGAATCATGAATTGAATCATGAATTAAATCATGAATCATGAATCATGAATTGAATCATGCATCATGAATCATGAATCGAATCATGAATCATGAATCATGAATTGTATCATGATTAATGAATCATGAATTGAATCATGAATCATGAATCAAGAGTCATGAATCAAATCATGAATCATGAATTGAATCATGAATCATGAATCATGAATTGAATCATGAATCATGAATCATGAATTGAATCATGAATCATGAATCATGAATCATGAATTGAATCATGAATCATGAATTATGAATTGAATCATAAATCATAAATCGAATCATGAATCATGAATTGAATCAGGATTCGAATCATGAATTGAATCACGAATCATGAATCATGAATTATGAATTGAATCATGAATCATAAATCGAATCATAAATCATGAATTGAATCAGGATTCGAATCATGAATCGAATCATGAATCATGAATCAAGAATCTTGAATCGAATCATGAATCATGAATTGAATCATGTATCATGAATCATGAATTAAATCATGAATTATGAATCATGAATTGAATCATGAATCGAATCATGAATCATGAATTGTATGATGAATCATGAATCATGAATCATGAATTGAATCATGAATCATGAATCAAGAGTCATGAATCGAATCATGAATCATGAATTAAATCATAAATCATGAATCATGAATTGAATCATGAATCAGGAAACATGAATTGAATCATGAATCATGAATTGAATCATGAATTGAATCATGAATCATGATTCATGAATCATGAATTGAATCATGAACTGAATCATGAATCATGAATTATGAATCATGAATTGAATCATGAATCATGAATCATGAATCATGAATTGAATCATGAATTGAATCATGGATCATGAATCATGAATCGAATCATGAATCATGAATTAAATCATGAATTATGAATCATGAATTGAATCATGAATCATGAATCATGAATCGAATCATGAATCATGAATTGAATCATGAATCATGAATCATGAATCGAATCATGAATCATGAATTAAATCATAAATTATGAATAATGAATTGAATCATGAATCGAAACATTAATCATGAATCATGAATTGAATCATGAATCATGAATCAAGAGTCATGAATCAAATCATGAATCATGAATTGAATCATGAATCATGAATTGAATCATGAATCAGGAAACATGAATCGAATCATGAATCATGAATCATGAATCATGAATTGAATCATGAATCGAATCATGAATCATGAATTGTATCATGAATCATGAATCATGAATGATGAATCAAATCATGAATCATGAATCGAATCATGAATCATGAATCATGAATTGAATCATGAAACAGGAAACATGAATCGAATCATGAATTATGAATCATGAATAAAGAATTGAATCATGAATCATAAATCGAATCATGAATCATGGATTCAAATCATGAATTGAATCATGAATTGAATCAGGATTCGAATCATGAATTAAATCAGGATTCAAATCATGAATTGAATCATGAATAATGAATTGAATCATGAATCAAGAATCATGAATTAAATCATGAATTATGAATCATGAATTGAATCATGAATCGAATCATGAATCATGAATTGTATCATGAATCATGAATGATGAATCATGAATTGAATCATGAATCATGAATCAAGAATCATGAATCGAATCATGAATCATGAATTGAATGATGAATCATGAATCATGAATTGAATCATGAATCAGGAAACATGAATCGAATCATGAATTATGAATCATGAATTAAATCATGAATCATGAATCATGAATCAAGAATTGAATCATGAATCATAAATCGAATCATGAATCATGAATTGAATCAGAATTCGAATCATGAATTGAATCAGGATTCGAATCATGAATTAAATCAGGATTCAAATCATGAATTGAATCATGAATAATGAATTGAATCATGAATCAAGAATCATGAATCGAATCATGAATCATGAATTGAATTATGAATCATGAATCATGAACTGAATCATGAATCAGGAAACATGAATTCAATCATGAATCATGAATCATGAATCGAATCATGAATTGAATCATGAATCGAATCATGAATTGAATCATGAATTGAATCATGAATCATGAATTGAATCATGAATCATGAATCATGAATTGAATCAGGAATCATAAATCATGAATCGAATCATGAATCATGTATCAAAAATCATGAATCGAATCATGAATCATGAATTGAATCATGAATCATGAATCATAAATCAAATCATGAATCATAAATTGAATCAGGATTCAAATCATGAATTGAATCATGAATCATGAATTTTGAATCATGAATTGAATCATGAATTGAATCATGAATCATGAATTGAATCATGAATCATGAATTAAATCATGAATTAAATCATGATTAATGAATCATGAAACATAAATTGAATCATGAAACATGAATCATGAATTATGAATCATTAATTGAATCATAAATCAGGAATTGAATCATGAATCATGAATCTTGAATTGAATCATGAATCATGAATCATGAATCGAATCATGAATCATGAATTGAATCATGAATCATGAATTGAATCATGAATCATAAATTGAATCATGAATCATGAATTGAATCATGAATTGAATCATGAATTGAATCATGAATCATGAATTGAATCATGAATTAAATCATGATTAATAAATCATGAAACATAAATTGAATCATGAATCTTGAATCATGAATCATGAATCATGAATCATGAATTGAATCATGAATCATGCATCATGAATTGAATCATGAATCATGAATCGAATCATGAATCATGTATCAAAAATCATGAATCGAATCATGAATCATGAATTGAATCATGAATCATGAATCATGAATTGAATCATGAATCATGAATCATGAATTGAGTCATGAATCATAAATCATGAATCGAATCATGAATCATGAATCATGAATCATGAATTAAATCATGAATTATGAATCATGAATTGAATCATGAATCATGAATCATGAATTGAATCATGAATCATGAATTGAATCATGAATCATGAATCATGAATCGAATCATGAATCATGAATTATGAATCATGAATTGAATCATGAATTGAATCATGAATCATGAATCGAATCATGAATCATGAATTGAATCATGAATCATGAATCATGAATCATGAATCATGAATTGAATCATGAATCAGGAAATTGAATCATGAATTATGAATTATGAATTATGAATTGAATCATGAATCATTAATCGAATCATGAATCATGAATCATGAATTGAATCATGAATCATGAATCAAGAGTCATGAATCGAATCATGAATCATGAATTAAATCATAAATCATGAATCATGAATTGAATCATGAATTGAATCATGAATCATGAATCATGAATCATGAATTGAATCATGAACTGAATCATGAATCATGAATTATGAATCATGAATTGAATCATGAATCATGAATCATGAATCATGAATTGAATCATGAATTGAATCATGGATCATGAATCATGAATCGAATCATGAATCATGAATTAAATCATGAATTATGAATCATGAATTGAATCATGAATCACGAATCATTAATCGAATCATGAATCATGAATTGAATCATGAATCATGAATTGAATCATGAATCATGAATCGAATCATGAATCATGAATTAAATCATAAATTATGAATAATGAATTGAATCATGAATCGAATCATTAATCATGAATCATGAATTGTATCATGAATCATGAATCATGAATTGAATAATGAATCATGAATTGAATCATGAATTGAATCATGAATCATGAATTGAATCATGAATCATGAATCATGAATTGAATCATGAATCATGAATTATGAATTGAATCATAAATCATAAATCGAATCATACATCATGAATATAATCAGGATTCGAATCATGAATTGAATCACGAATCATGAATCATGAATCATGAATTATGAATTGAATTATGAATCATAAATCGAATCATGAATCATGAATTGAATCAGGATTCGAATCATGAATCGAATCATGAATCATGAATCAAGAATCTTGAATCGAATCATGAATCATGAATTGAATCATGTATCATGAATCATGAATTAAATCATGAATTATGAATCATGAATTGAATCATGAATCGAATCATGAATCATGAATTGTATCATGAATCATGAATCATGAATCATGAATTGAATCATGAATCATGAATCAAGAATCATGAATCGAATCATGAATCATGAATCGAATCATGAATCATGAATTGAATCATGAAACAGGAAACATGAATCAAATCATGAATTATGAATCATGAATAAAGAATTGAATCATGAATCATAAATCGAATCATGAATCATGGATTCAAATCATGAATTGAATCATGAATTGAATCAGGATTCGAATCATGAATTAAATCAGGATTCAAATCATGAATTGAATCATGAATAATGAATTGAATCATGAATCAAGAATCATGAATCGAATCATGAATCATAAATTAAATTATGAATCATGAATCATAAATTGAATCATGAATCATGAATCATGAATTGAATCATGAATCATGAATCATGAATTGAATCATGAATCATGAATCATGAATTGAATCATGAATCATGTATCAAAAATCATGAATCGAATCATGAATCATGAATTGAATCATGAATCATGAATCATGAATTGAATCATGAATCATGAATCATGAATCGAATCATGAATCATGAATCATGAATTGAAACATGAATCATGAATCATGAATCGAATCATGAATCATGAATTTAATCATGAATCATGAATCGAATCATGAATCATGAATCATGAATTGTATCATGAATCATGAATCATGAATTGAATCATTAATCATAAATCGAATCATGAATCATGAATTGAATCAGGATTCGAATCATGAATTGAATCAGAATTCGAATCATGAATTGAATCAGGATTCAAATCATGAATTGAATCATGAATAATGAATTGAATCATGAATCATGAATCATGAATTGAATCATGGATCATGAATCGAATCATGAATTGAATCATGAATTAAATCATGAATCATGAATCATGAATTGAATCATGTATCATGAATCATGAATCGAATCATGAATCATGAATCATGAATTGTATCATGAATCATGAATTGAATCATGAATCATGAATCATGAATTGAATCATGAATCATGAATCATGAATTGAATCATGAATCATGAATCATGAATCATGAATTGAATCATGAATCATGAATTATGAATTGAATCATAAATCATAAATCGAATCATGAATCATGAATTGAATCAGGATACGAATCATGAATTGAATCACGAATCATGAATCATGAATTATGAATTGAATCATGAATCATAAATCGAATCATAAATCATGAATTGAATCAGGATTCGAATCATGAATCGAATCATGAATCATGAATCAAGAATCTTGAATCGAATCATGAATCATGTATCATGAATCATGAATTAAATCATGAATTATGAATCATGAATTGAATCATGAATCGAATCATGAATCATGAATTGTATCATGAATCATGAATCATGAATCATGAATTGAATCATGAATCAGGAAACATGAATCGAATCATGAATTATGAATCATGAATTGAATCATGAATCATGAATCATGAATCAAGAATTGAATCATGAATCATAAATCGAATCATGAATCATGAATTGAATCAGAATTCGAATCATGAATTGAATCAGGATTCGAATCATGAATTAAATCAGGATTCAAATCATGAATTGAATCATGAATAATGAATTGAATCATGAATCAAGAATCATGAATCGAATCATGAATCATGAATTGAATTATGAATCATGAATCATGAATTGAATCATGAATCAGGAAACATGAATTCAATCATGAATCATGAATCATGAATTGAATCATGAATCATGAATCATGAATCGAATCATGAATTGAATCATGAATCGAATCATGAATTGAATCATGAATCATGAATCATGATTTGAATCATGAATCATGAATCGAATCATGAATCATGTATCAAAAATCATGAATCGAATCATGAATCATGAATTGAATCATGAATCATGAATCATGAATTGAATCATGAATCATGAAACATGAATCATGAATCGAATCATGAATCATGAATCATGAATCATGAATTGAATCCTGAATCATGAATCATGAATCCAATCATGAATCATGAATTTAATCATGAATCATGAATCGAATCATAAATCATGAATCATGAATTTAATCATGAATCATGAATCGAATCATGAATCATGAATCAAGAATCATGAATCGATTCATGAATCATGAATTGAATAATGAATCATGAATCATGAATTGAATCATGAATCAGGAAACATGAATCGAATCATGAATTATGAATTATAAATCATGAATTGAATCATGAATCATGAATCATGAATCATGAATTGAATCATGAATCATAAATCGAATCATGAATCATGAATTGAATCAGGATTCGAATCATGAATTGAATCAGGATTCGAATCATGAATTGAATCAGGATTCAAATCATGAATTGAATCATGAATAATGAATTGAATCATGAATTATGAATCATGAATTGAATCATGGATCATGAATCGAATCATGAATTGAATCATGAATTAAATCATGAATCATGAATCATGAATTGAATCATGTATCATGAATCATGAATCGAATCATGAATCATGAATTAAATCATGAATTATGAATCATGAATTGAATCATGAATCATGAATCATGAATTGAATCATGAATCATGAATTGAATCATGAATCATGAATCATGAATCATGAATCATGAATCATGAATCAAATCATGAATCATGAATTATGAATCATGAATTGAATCATGAATCGAATCATGAATCATGAATCATGAATTGTATCATGAATCATGAATCATGAATCATGAATTGAATCATGAATCATGAATCAAGAATCATGAATCGAATCATGAATCATGAATTGAATTATAAATCATGAATTGAATCATGAATCATGAATCATGAATCATGAATTAAATCATGAATTGAATCATGGATCAAGAATCATGAATCGAATCATGAATCATGAATTAAATCATGAATTATGAATCATGAATTGAATCATGAAGCATGAATCATAAATTGAATCATGAATCATGAATCATGAATTAAATCATGAATCATGAATCATGAATTGAATCATGAATCATGAATTAAATAATAAATTATGAATCATGAATTGAATCATGAATCGAATCATGATTTATGAATCATGAATTGTATCATGAATCATGAATCATGAATCATGAATTGAATCATGAATCATGAATCAAGAGTCATGAATCGAATCATGAATCATGAATTGAATCATGAATCATGAATTGAATCATGAATCATGAATTGAGTCATGAATTATGAATCATGAATTGAATCATGAAGCATGAATCATGAATTGAATCATGAATCATGAATCATGAATTGAATCATGAAGCATGAATCATGAATCGAATCATGAATCATGAATCATGAATCATAAATCATGAATTAAATCATGAATTATGAATCATGAATTGAATCATGAATCATGAATCATGAATTGAATCATGAATCATGAATTGAATCATGAATCATGAATCATGAATCATGAATCATGAATCGAATCATGAATCATGAATTATGAATCATGAATTGAATCATGAATCGAATCATGAATCATGAATCATGAATTGAATCATGAATCATGAATCAAGAGTCATGAATCGAATCATGAATCATGAATTGAATCATGAATCATGAATCATGAATTGAATCATGAATCAGGAAATTGAATCATGAATTATGAATTATGAATTATGAATTGAATCATGAATCATTAATCGAATCATGAATCATGAATCATTAATCATGAATTGAATCATGAATCATGAATCAAGAGTCATGAATCGAATCATGAATCATGAATTAAATCATAAATCATGAATCATTAATTGAATCATGAATCAGGAAACATGAATTGAATCATGAATCATGAATTGAATCATGAATTGAATCATGAATCATGAATCATGAATTGAATCATGAACTGAATCATGAATCATGAATTATGAATCATGAATTGAATCATGAATCATGAATCATGAATCATGAATTGAATCATGAATTGAATCATGGATCATGAATCATGAATCGAATCATTAATCATGTATTAAATCATGAATTATGAATCATGAATTGAATCATGAATCATGAATCATGAATCGAATAATGAATCATGAATTGAATCATATATCATGAATCATGAATCGAATCATGAATCATGAATTAAATCATAAATTATGAATAATGAATTGAATCATGAATCGAATCATGAATCATGAATCATGAATTGTATCATGAATCATGAATCATGAATCATGAATTGAATCATGAATCATGAATCAAGAGTCATGAATCAAATCATGAATCATGAATTGAATCATGAATCATGAATTGAATCATGAATCAGGAAACATGAATTGAATCATGAATCATGAATCATAATTCATGAATTGAATCATGAATCATGAATTATGAATTGAATCATAAATCATAAATCGAATCATGAATCATGAATTGAATCAGGATTCGAATCTTGAATTGAATCAGGATTCGAATCATGAATTGAATCACGAATCATGAATCATGAATCATGAATTATGAATTGAATCATGAATCATAAATCGAAACATGAATCATGAATTGAATCAGGATTCGAATCATGAATCGAATCATGAATCATGAATCAAGAATCTTGAATCGAATCATGATTCATGAATTGAATCATGTATCATGTATCATGAATTAAATCATGAATTATGAATCATGAATTGAATCATGAATCGAATCATGAATCATGAATTGTATCATGAATCATGAATCATGAATCATGAATCATGAATCATGAATCATGAATTGAATCATGAATCATGAATCAAGAATCATGAATCGAATCATGAATCATGAATTGAATAATGAATCATGAATTATGAATTGAATCATGAAACAGGAAACATGAATCGAATCATGAATTATGAATTATGAATCATGAATTGAATCATGAATCATTAATCATGAATCAAGAATTGAATCATGAATCATAAATCGAATCATGAATCATGAATTGAATCAGAATTCGAATCATGAATTGAATCAGGATTCGAATCATGAATTAAATCAGGATTCAAATCATGAATTGAATTATGAATAATGAATTGAATCATGAATCAAGAATCATGAATCGAATCATGAATCATGAATAAAATTATGAATCATGAATCATGAATTGAATCATGAATCAGGAAACATGAATTCAATCATGAATCATGAATCATGAATTGAATCATGAATCATGAATCATGAATCGAATCATGAATTGAATCATAAATCATGAATTGAATCATGAATCATGAATTGAATCATGAATCATGAATCATGAATCGAATCATGAATCATGTATCAAAAATCATGAATCGAATCATGAATCATGAATTGAATCATGAATCATGAATCATGAATTGAATCATGAATCATGAATCATGAATCATGAATCGAATCATGAATCATGAATCATGAATCATGAATTGAATCATGAATCATGAATCATGAATCGAATCATGAATCATGAATTTAATCATGAATCATGAATCGAATCATGAATCATGAATTGTATCATGAATCATGAATCATGAATTGAATCATGAATCATGAATCAAGAATCATGAATCGAATCATGATTCATGAATTGAATAATGAATCATGAATCATGAATTGAATCATGAATCAGGAAACATGAATCGAATCATGAATTGAATCATGAATCATAAATCGAATCATGAATCATGAATTGAATCAGGATTTGAATCATGAATTGAATTCGAATTCGAATCATGAATTGAATCAGGATTCAAATCATGAATTCAATCATGAATAATGAATTGAATCATGAATCATGAATTGAATCATGGATCATGAATCGAATCATGAATTGAATCATGAATTAAATAATGAATCATGAATTGAATAATGAATCATGAATTATGAATTGAATCATGAAACAGGAAACATGAATCGAATCATGAATTATGAATTATGAATCATGAATTGAATCATGAATCATTAATCATGAATCAAGAATTGAATCATGAATCATAAATCGAATCATGAATCATGAATTGAATCAGAATTCGAATCATGAATTGAATCAGGATTCGAATCATGAATTAAATCAGGATTCAAATCATGAATTGAATTATGAATAATGAATTGAATCATGAATCAAGAATCATGAATCGAATCATGAATCATGAATTAAATTATGAATCATGAATCATGAATTGAATCATGAATCAGGAAACATGAATTCAATCATGAATCATGAATCATGAATTGAATCATGAATCATGAATCATGAATCGAATCATGAATTGAATCATAAATCATGAATTGAATCATGAATCATGAATTGAATCATGAATCATGAATCATGAATCGAATCATGAATCATGTATCAAAAATCATGAATCGAATCATGAATCATGAATTGAATCATGAATCATGAATCATGAATTGAATCATGAATCATGAATCATGAATCATGAATCGAATCATGAATCATGAATCATGAATCATGAATTGAATCATGAATCATGAATCATGAATCGAATCATGAATCATGAATTTAATCATGAATCATGAATCGAATCATGAATCATGAATTGTATCATGAATCATGAATCATGAATCATGAATTGAATCATGAATCATGAATCAAGAATCATGAATCGAATCATGAATCATGAATTGAATAATGAATCATGAATCATGAATTGAATCATGAATCAGGAAACATGAATCGAATCATGAATTGAATCATGAATCATAAATCGAATCATGAATCATGAATTGAATCAGGATTTGAATCATGAATTGAATTCGAATTCGAATCATGAATTGAATCAGGATTCAAATCATGAATTCAATCATGAATAATGAATTGAATCATGAATCATGAATCATGAATTGAATCATGGATCATGAATCGAATCATGAATTGAATCATGAATTAAATAATGAATCATGAATCATGAATTGATTCATGTATCATAAATCATGAATCGAATCATGAATCATGAATCATGAATTGTATCATGAATCATGAATCATGAATTGAATCATGAATCATAAATCAAGAGTCATGAATCAAATCATGAATCATGAATTGAATCATGAATCATGAATCATGAATTGAATCATGAATCACGAAACATGAATCGAATCATGAATCATGAATCATGAATTGAATCATGAATCATGAATTATGAATTGAATCATAAATCATAAATCGAATCATGAATCATGAATTGAATCAGGATTCGAATCATGAATTGAATCACGAATCATGAATCATGAATTATGAATTGAATCATGAATCATAAATCGAATCATGAATCATGAATTGAATCAGGATTCGAATCGTGAATCGAATCATGAATCATGAATCAAGAATCTTGAAGTGAATCATGAATCATGAATTGAATCATGTATCATGAATCATGAATTAAATCATGAATTATGAATCATGAATTGAATCATGAATCGAATCATGAATCATGAATTGTATCATGAATCATGAATCATGAATCATGAATTGAATCATGAATCATGAATCAAGAATCATGAATCATGAATCAAGAATCATGAATCGAATCATGAATCATGAATTGAATGATGAATCATGAATCATGAATTGAATCATGAATCAGGAAACATGAATCGAATAATGAATTATGAATCATGAATTGAATCATGAATCATGAATGATGAATCAAGAATTGAATCATAAATCGAATCATGAATCATGAATTGAATCAGAATTCGAATCATGAATTGAATCAGGATTCGAATCATGAATTAAATCAGGATTCAAATCATGAATTGAATCATGAATAATGAATTGAATCATGAATCAGGAAACATGAATTCAATCATGAATCATGAATCATGAATTGAATCTTGAATCATGAATCATGAATCGAATCATGAATTGAATCATGAATCGAATCATGAATTGAATCATGAATCATGAATTGAATCATGAATCATGAATCATGAATCATGAATCATGAATCGAATCATAAATCATGTATCAAAAATCATGAATCGAATCATGAATCATGAATTGAATCATGAATCATGAATCATAAATCAAATCATGAATCATAAATTGAATCAGGATTCAAATCATGAATTAAATCATGAATCATGAATTTTGAATCATGAATTGAATCATGAATTGAATCATGAATCATGAATTGAATCATGAATCATGAATTAAATCATGAATTAAATCATGATTAATGAATCATGAAACATAAATTGAATCATGAATCATGAATCATGAATTATGAATCATTAATTGAATCATAAATCAGGAATTTAAACATGAATCATGAATCTTGAATTGAATCATGAATCATGAATCATGAATCGAATCATGAATCATGAATTGAATCATGAATCATGAATCGAATCATGAATCATGTATCAAAAATCTTGAATCGAATCATGAATCATGAATTGAATCATGAATCATGAATTGAATCATGAATCATGAATCATGAATCATGAATTGAATCATGAACTGAATCATGAATCATGAATTATGAATCATGAATTGAATCATGAATCATGAATTGAATCATGAATTGAATCATGAATCATGAATCATAAATTGAATCATGAACTGAATCATGAATCATGAATTATGAATCATGAATTGAATCATGAATCATGAATCATGAATCATGAATTGAATCATGAATTGAATCATGGATCATGAATCATGAATCGAATCATGAATCATGAATTGATTCATGAATCATGAATCATGAATCGAATCATGAATCATGAATTATGAATCATGAATTGAATCATGAATTGAATCATGAATCATGCATCATGAATTGAATCATGAATCATGAATCAAGAGTCATGAATCAAATCATGAATCATGAATTGAATCATGAATCATGAATCATGAATTGAATCAGGATTCGAATCATGAATTGAATCACGAATCATGAATCATGAATCATGAATTGAATCATGAATCATGAATTATGAATTGAATCATAAATCATAAATTGAATCATGAATCATGAATTGAATCAGGATTTGAATCATGAATTGAATCACGAATCATAAATCATGAATTATGAATTGAATCATGAATCATAAATCGAATCATGAATCATGAATTGAATCAGGATTCGAATCATGAATCGAATCATGAATCATGAATCAAGAATCTTGAAGTGAATCATGAATCATGAATTGAATCATGTATCATGAATCATGAATTAAATCATGAATTATGAATCATGAATTGAATCATGAATCGAATCATGAATCATGAATTGTATCATGAATCATGAATCATGAATCATGAATTAAATCATGAATCATGAATCAAGAATCATTAATCGAATCATGAATCATGAATTGAATGATGAATCATGAATCATGAATTGAATCATGAATCAGGAAACATGAATCGAATAATGAATTATGAATCATGAATTGAATCATGAATCATGAATCATGAATCAAGAATTGAATCATGAATCATAAATCGAATCATGAATCATGAATTGAATCAGAATTCGAATCATGAATTGAATCAGGATTCGAATCATGAATTAAATCAGGATTCAAATCATGAATTGAATCATGAATAATGAATTGAATCATGAATCAGGAAACATGAATTCAATCATGAATCATGAATCATGAATTGAATCTTGAATCATGAATCATGAATCGAATCATGAATTGAATCATGAATCGAATCATGAATTGAATCATGAATCATGAATTGAATCATGAATCATGAATCATGAATCGAATCATGAATCATGAATCGAATCATAAATCATGTATCAAAAATCATGAATCGAATCATGAATCATGAATTGAATCATGAATCATAAATCATAAATCAAATCATGAATCATAAATTGAATCAGGATTCAAATCATGAATTAAATCATGAATCATGAATTTTGAATCATGAATTGAATCATGAATTGAATCATGAATCATGAATTGAATCATGAATCATGAATTAAATCATGAATTAAATCATGATTAATGAATCATGAAACATAAATTGAATCATGAATCATGAATCATGAATTATGAATCATTAATTGAATCATAAATCAGGAATTGAATCATGAATCATGAATCTTGAATTGAATCATGAATCATGAATCATGAATCGAATCATGAATCATGAATTGAATCATGAATCATGAATTGAATCATGAATCATAAATTGAATCATGAATCATGAATTGAATCATGAATTGAATCATGAATCATAAATTGAATCATGAATCATGAATTGAATCATGAATTGAATCATGAATTGAATCATGAATCATGAATTGAATCATGAATTAAATCATGATTAATGAATCATGAAACATAAATTGAATCATGAATCATGAATCATGAATCATGAATCATGAATTGAATCATGAATCATGAATCATGAATTGAATCATGAATCATGAATCATGAATCGAATCATGAATCATGTATCAAAAATCATGAATCGAATCATGAATCATGAATTGAATCATGAATCATGAATTGAATCATGAATCATGAATCATGAATTGAGTCATGAATCATGAATCGAATCATGAATCATGAATCATGAATCATGAATTAAATCATGAATTATGAATCATGAATTGAATCATGAATCATGAATTGAATCATGAATCATGAATTGAATCATGAATCATAAATCATGAATCGAATCATGAATCATGAATCATGAATTGAATAATGAATCAGGAAATTGAATCATGAATTATGAATTATGAATTATGAATTGAATCATGAATCATTAATCGAATCATGAATCATGAATCATGAATCATGAATTGAATCATGAATCATGAATCAAGAGTCATGAATCGAATCATGAATCATGAATTAAATCATAAATCATGAATCATGAATTGAATCATGAATCAGGAAACATGAATTGAATCATGAATCATGAATTGAATCATGAATTGAATCATGAATCATGAATCATGAATTGAATCATGAACTGAATCATGAATCATGAATTATGAATCATGAATTGAATCATGAATCGTGAATCATGAATCATGAATTGAATCATGAATTGAATCATGGATCATGAATCATGAATCGAATCATGAATCATGAATTGAATCATGAATCATGAATCATGAATCGAATCATGAATCATGAATTGAATCATGAATCATGAATCATGAATCGAATCATGAATTAAATCATAAATTATGAATAATGAATTGAATCATGAATCGAATCATGAATCATGAATTGTATCATGAATCATGAATCATGAATCATGAATTGAATCATGAATCATGAATCAAGAGTCATGAATCAAATCATGAATCATGAATTGAATCATGAATCATGAATTGAATCATGAATCAGGAAACATGAATCGAATCATGAATCATGAATCATGAATCATGAATTGAATCATGAATCATGAATTATGAATCGAATCATGAATCATGAATTGAATCATGTATCATGAATCATGAATTAAATCATGAATTATGAATCATGAATTGAATCATGAATCGAATCATGAATCATGAATTGTATCATGAATCATGAATCATAAATCATGAATTGAATCATGAATCATGAATCAAGAATCATGAATCGAATCATGAATCATGAATTGAATAATGAATCATGAATCATGAATTGAATCATGAAACAGGAAACATGAATCGAATCATGAATTATGAATCATGAATAAAGAATTGAATCATGAATCATAAATCGAATCATGAATCATGAATTGAATCAGAATTCGAATCATGAATTGAATCAGGATTCGAATCATGAATTAAATCAGGATTCAAATCATGAATTGAATCATGAATAATGAATTGAATCATGAATCAAGAATCATGAATCGAATCATGAATCATGAATTAAATTATGAATCATGAATCATAAATTAAATCATGAATCAGGAAACATGAATTCAATCATGAATCATGAATCATGAATTGAATCATGAATCATGAATCATGAATCGAATCATGAATTGAATCATGAATCATGAATCATGAATTGAGTCATGAATCATAAATCATGAATCGAATCATGAATCATGAATCATGAATCATGAATTAAATCATGAATTATGAATCATGAATTGAATCATGAATCATGAATTGAATCATGAATCATAAATCATGAATCGAATCATGAATCATGAATCATGAATTGAATCATGAATCAGGAAATTGAATCATGAATTATGAATTATGAATTATGAATTGAATCATGAATCATTAATCGAATCATGAATCATGAATCATGAATCATGAATTGAATCATGAATCATGAATCAAGAGTCATGAATCGAATCATGAATCATGAATTAAATCATAAATCATGAATCATGAATTGAATCATGAATCAGGAAACATGAATTGAATCATGACTCATGAATTGAATCATGAACTGAATCATGAATCATGAATTATGAATCATGAATTGAATCATGAATCATGAATCATGAATCATGAATTGAATCATGAATTGAATCATGGATCATGAATCATGAATCGAATCATGAATCATGAATTGAATCATGAATCATGAATCGAATCATGAATCATGAATTGAATCATGAATCATGAATCGAATCATGAATCATGAATTAAATCATAAATTATGAATAATGAATTGAATCATGAATCGAATCATGAATCATGAATTGAATCATGACACATGAATCATGATTCGAATCATGAATCATGTATCAAAAATCATGAATCGAATCATGAATCATGAATTGAATCATGAATCATGAATTGAATCATGAATCATGAATCATGAATTGAGTCATGAATCATGAATCGAATCATGAATCATGAATCATGAATTAAATCATGAATTATGAATCATGAATTGAATCATGAATCATGAATTGAATCATGAATCATGAATTGAATCATGAATCATAAATCATGAATCGAATCATGAATCATGAATCATGAATTGAATCATGAATCAGGAAATTGAATCATGAATTATGAATTATGAATTATGAATTGAATCATGAATCATTAATCGAATCATGAATCATGAATCATGAATCATGAATTGAATCATGAATCATGAATCAAGAGTCATGAATCGAATCATGAATCATGAATTAAATCATAAATCATGAATCATGAATTGAATCATGAATCAGGAAACATGAATTGAATCATGAATCATGAATTGAATCATGAATTGAATCATGAATCATGAATCATGAATCATGAATTGAATCATGAACTGAATCATGAATCATGAATTATGAATCATGAATTGAATCATGAATCGTGAATCATGAATCATGAATTGAATCATGAATTGAATCATGGATCATGAATCATGAATCGAATCATGAATCATGAATTGAATCATGAATCATGAATCATGAATCGAATCATGAATCATGAATTGAATCATGAATCATGAATCATGAATCGAATCATGAATTAAATCATAAATTATGAATAATGAATTGAACCATGAATCGAATCATGAATCATGAATCATGAATTGTATCATGAATCATTAATCATGAATCATGAATTGAATCATGAATCATGAATCAAGAGTCATGAATCAAATCATGAATCATGAATTGAATCATGAATCATGAATTGAATCATGAATCAGGAAACATGAATCGAATCATGAATCATGAATCATGAATTGAATCATGAATCATGAATTATGAATCGAATCATGAATCATGAATTGAATCATGTATCATAAATCATGAATTAAATCATGAATTATGAATCATGAATTGAATCATGAATCGAATCATGAATCATGAATTGTATCATGAATCATGAATCATGAATCATAAATTGAATCATGAATCATGAATCAAGAATCATGAATCGAATCATGAATCATGAATTGAATAATGAATCATGAATCATGAATTTAATCATGAAACAGGAAACATGAATCGAATCATGAATTATGAATCATGAATAAAGAATTGAATCATGAATCATAAATCGAATCATGAATCATGAATTGAATCAGAATTCGAATCATGAATTGAATCAGGATTCGAATCATGAATTAAATCAGGATTCAAATCATGAATTGAATCATGAATAATGAATTGAATCATGAATCAAGAATCATGAATCGAATCATGAATCATGAATTAAATTATGAATCATGAATCATAAATTGAATCATGAATCAGGAAACATGAATTCAATCATGAATCATGAATCATGAATTGAATCATGAATCATGAATCATGAATCGAATCATGAATTGAATCATGAATCATGAATCATGAATTGAGTCATGAATCATAAATCATGAATCGAATCATGAATCATGAATCATGAATTAAATCATGAATTATGAATCATGAATTGAATCATGAATCATAAATCATGAATCGAATCATGAATCATGAATCATGAATTGAATCATGAATCAGGAAATTGAATCATGAATTATGAATTATGAATTATGAATTGAATCATGAATCATTAATCGAATCATGAATCATGAATCATGAATCATGAATTGAATCATGAATCATGAATCAAGAGTCATGAATCGAATCATGAATCATGAATTAAATCATAAATCATGAATCATGAATTGAATCATGAATCAGGAAACATGAATTGAATCATGAATCATGAATTGAATCATGAATTCAATCATGAATCATGAATCATGAATCATGAATTGAATCATGAACTGAATCATGAATCATGAATTATGAATCATGAATTGAATCATGAATCATGAATTGAATCATGAATTGAATCATGGATCATGAATCATGAATCGAATCATGAATCATGAATTGAATCATGAATCATGAATCATGAATCGAATCATGAATCATGAATTGAATCATGAATCATGAATCATGAATCGAATCATGAATCATGAATTAAATCATAAATTATGAATAATGAATTGAATCATGAATCGAATCATGAATCATGAATTGAATCATGAATCATGAATTGAATCATGAATCATGAATTGAATCATGAATCATGAATCGAATCATGAATCATGAATTGAATCATGAATCATGAATCATGAATCGAATCATGAATCATGAATTGAATCATGAATCATGAATCATGAATCGAATCATGAATCATGAATTAAATCATAAATTATGAATAATGAATTGAATCATGAATCGAATCATGAATCATGAATTGAATCATGAATCATGAATTGAATCATGAATCATGAATTGAATCATGAATCATGAATTAAATCATGAATCATGAATCATGAATCATGAATTGAATCATGAATCATGAATTGAATCATGAATCATGAAATGAATCATGAATTGAATCATGAATTTAAACATGAATCATGAATCGAATCATGAATCATGAATCATGCATTGAATCATGAATCATGAATCATGCATTGAATCATGAATCATGAATCATGAATTGAATCATGAATCATGAATTGAATTATGAATTGAATCAAGAATTGAATCATGAATTGATACATGAATCATGAATCGAATCATGATTCATGAATCATGAATTGAATCATGAATCATGAATTGAATTATGAATTGAATCAAGAATTGAATCATGAATTGAAACATGAATCATGAATTGAATCATGATTCATGAATCATGAATTGAATCATGAATCATGAATCATGAATTGAATCATGAATTGAATCATAAATCATGAATCATGAATTATTGAATTATGAATCATAAATTGAATCATGAATTGAATCATGAATTGAATCATGAATCATGATTCATGAAATGAATCATGAATCATGAATTGAATCATGAATCATGAATTGAATCATGAATCATGAATTGAATCATGATTCATGAATCATGAATCATGAATTGAATCATGAATTGAATCATAAATCATGAATCATGAATTATTGAATTATGAATCATAAATTGAATCATGAATTGAATCATGAATTGAATCATGAATCATGATTCATGAAATGAATCATGAATCATGAATTGAATCATGAATCATGAATTGAATCATGAATCATGAATTGAATCATGAATCATGAATCGAATCATGAATCATGAATCATGAATTAAATCATAATTCATGAATTATGAATTGAATCATGAATTGAATCATGAATCATGAATCATGAATTGAATCATGAATAATGAATCATAAATTGAATCATGAATTGAATCATTAATTGAATCATGAATCATGAATCATGAATTGAATCTTGAATCATGAATCATGAATTGAATCTTGAATCATGAATTGAATCATAAATCATGAATCATGAATCGAATCATGAATCATGAATCGAATCATGAATCATGAATTCAATCATGAATCATGAATCATGAATCATGAAATGAATCATGAATCATGAAATGAATCATGAATCATGAATTGAATCATGAATCAAGAATCATGAATCTAATCATGAATCATGAATCGAATCATGAATCATAAATCATGAATTATAAATCATAAATTGAATCATGAATTGAATCATGAATTGAATCATGAATCATGATTCATGAAATGAATCATGAATCATGAATTGAATCATGAATCATGAATCATGAATTGAATCTTGAATCATGAATCGAATCATGAATCATGAATCATGAATTGAATCTTTAATCATGAATCGAATCATGAATCATTAATCATGAATTGAATCATGAATCATGAATCGAATCATGAATCATGAATCATGAATTGAATCATGAATCATGAATCATGAAATGAATCATGAATCATAAATTGAATCATGAATCAAGAATCATGAATCAAATCATGAATCATGAATCGAATCATGAAAAACAAATCATGAATTATGAATCATAAATTGAATCATGAATTGAATCATGAATTGAATCATGAATCATGATTCATGAAATTAATCATGAATCATGAATTGAGTCATGAATCATGAATCACGATTTGAATCATGAATCATGAATTGAATCATGAATCATGAATAATGAATCATGAATTGAATCATGAATCATAAATTGAATCATGAATTGATTCATGAATCAAGAATCATGAAATAAATCATGAATTGAATCAAGATTCATGAACCATGAATTGAATCATGAAATAAATCATGAATCATGAATTGAATCATAAAACATGAATCATGAATTGAATCATGAATCATGAATTGAATCATGAATCATGAATCAAGAATTGAATCATAAATCATGAATCGAATCATGAATCATTAATTGAATCATGAATCATGAATCATGAATTGAATCATGAATAAAATCATGAATCATGAATCGAATCATGAATGATAAATCGAATCATGAATCATGAATTGAATCATGAATTAGGAATCATGAATCATGAATTAAGAATCATGAATCATGAATTGAATCATGAATCATGAATTGAATCATGAATCATGAATCATGAATTATTGAATTATGAATCATAAATTGAATCATGAATTGAATCATGAATCATGATTCATGAAATGAATCATGAATCATGAATTGAATCATGAATCATGAATTGAATCATGAATCATGAATTGAATCATGAATCATGAATCGAATCATAAATCATGAATCATGAATTGAATCATGAATCATGAATCATGAATTGAATCTTGAATCATGAATCAAATCATGAATCATGAATCATGAATTGAATCTTGAATCATGAATCGAATCATGAATCATGAATCATGAATTGATTCATGAATCATGAATCGAATCATGAAACATGAATCATGAATTGAATCATGAATCATGAATCATGAAAAAAATCATGAATCATGAATTAAATCATGAATCAAGAATCATAAATTGAATCATAAATCATGAATTGAATCATTAATCATGAATCAAATCATGAATCATGAATTGAATCATGAATCATGAATCATGAATCATGAATTGAATCATGAATCATGAAGCGAATCATGAATCATGAATCATGAATTGAATCATTAATCATGAATCAAATCATGAATCATGAATTGAAACATAAATCATGAATCATGGATCATGAATTGAATCATGAATCATGAAGCGAATCATGAATCATGAATCATGATTGGAATCATGAATCATGACCCATGAATTGAATCATGAATCATTAATCATGAATTGAATCATGAATTATGAATCATAAATTGAATAATGAATTGAATCAATAATTGAATCATGAATCATGAATCATGAATTGAATCATGAATCATGAATTGAATCATGAATCATGAATCATGAATTAAATCATGAATCATGAATCATATATCATGAATTGAATCATGAATCATGAATCATGAATTGAATCATGAATCATGAATTGAATCATGAATCATGAATCGAATCATAAATCATGAATCATGAATCAAATCATGAATCATGAATCATGAATTGAATCTTGAATCATGAATCGAATCATGAATCATGAGTCATGAATTGAATCATGAATCATGAATCGAATCATGAAACATGAATCATGAATTGAATCATGAATCATGAATCATGAAATAAATCATGAATCATGAATTGAATCATGAATCAAGAATCATAAATTGAATCATGAATCATGAATTGAATCATTAATCATGAATCAAATCATGAATAATGAATTGAATCATGAATCATGAATCATGAATTGAATCATGAATCATGAAGCGAATCATGAATCATGAATCATGAAATGAATCATTAATCATGAATCAAATCATGAATCATGAATTGAAACATGATTTATGAATCATGAAATGAATCATGAATCATGAAGCGAATCATGAATCATGAATCATGAATTGAATCATGAATCATGACCCATGAATTGAATCATGAATCATGAATCATGAATTGAATCATGAATTATGAATCATGAATCATGAATTGAATCATGAATCATAAATTGAAGGATGAATCATGAAATGAATCATGAAATAAATCATTAATCATGATTTGAATCAAGAATTGAATCATAAATCATGAAATGAATCATGTAATGAATCATGAATCACAAATTGAATCATGAATCATGAATCGAATCATGAATCATGAATAATTAATCATGAATCGAATCATGAATCATGAATTGAATCATGAATCGAATCATGAAACATGAATCGAATCATGAATCATGAATCAAATCATGAATCATGAATCGAATCATGAATCATGAATAATGAATCATGAATTGAATCATGAATCATGAATTAAATCATGAATCATGAATCAAAAATCGAATCATGAATCATGAATCGAATCATGAATCATGAATTGAATCATGAATCGAATCATGAAACATGAATCGAATCATGAATCATGAATTAAGAATCATAAATCATGAATCGAATCATGAATCATGAATTGAATCATGAATTAAGAATCATGAATCATGAATCGAATCATGAATCATGAATTGAATCATGAATTGAATCATGAATCATGAATTAAAACATGAATCATGAATTGAATCATGATTTAAAACATAAATTATTAATTGAATCAAGAATCATGAAATAAATCATGAATTGAATCAAGATTCATGAACCATGAATTGAATCATGAAATAAATCATGAATCATGAATTAAATCATAAAACATGAATCATGAATTGAATCATGAATCATGAATTAAGAATTGAATCATGAATCATGAATCGAATCATGAATCATGAATTGAATCATGAATCATGAATCATGAATTAAATCATGAATAAAATCATGAATCATGAATCAAATCATGAATGATGAATCGAATCATGAATCATGAATTGAATCATGAATCAGGAATTGAATCATGAATTGAATCATGAATCATGAATTAAAATATGAATAATGAATTGAATCATGATTTAAAACATGAATTATGAATTGAATCATGAATCATGAATTGAATCTTGAATCATGAATCGAATCATGAATCATGAATCGAATCATGAATCATGAATTATAAATCGAATCATGAATCATGATTCGAATCAAGAATCATGAATCGAATCATGAATCATGAATCGAATCATGAATCACAAATCATAAATTAAATTATGAATCATGAATTATGAATCGATTCATGAATCACAAATCATGAATTAAATCATGAATCATGAATCATAAAATGAATCATGAATCATGAAGGAAATCATGAATCATGAATCATGAATTGAATCATGAATCATGAATCATGAATCATGAATCATGAATCATGAATTGAATCATGAATCATGAATCATGAATTGAATCATGAATAATGAATCATAATTTGAATCATGATTTGAATCATGAATTGAATCATGAATCATGAAATGAATCATGAATCATGAATCATGAATCATGAATCATGAATTAAATCTTGAATCATGAATCGAATCATGAATTATGAATCGAATCATGAATCATGATTTGAATCAAGAATCATGAATCGAATCATGAATCATGAATCGAATCATGAATCACAAATTATGAATTGAATTATGAATCATGAATTATAATTTGAATTATGAATCACAAATCATGAATTGAATCATGAATCATGAATCATAAAATGAATCATGAATCATGAATGGAATCATGAATCATGAATCATGAATTGAGTCATGAATTAAGAACCATGAATCATGAATTGAATCATGAATCATGAATTGAATCATGAATTGAATCATGAATCATGAATTAAAACATGAATCATAATTTGAATCATGATTTAAAACATGAATTATGAATCTAATCATGAATCATGAATCATGAATTGAATCTTGAATCATGAATCGAATCATAATTCATGAATTATGAACCGAATCATGAATCATTATTCGAATCAAGAATCATGAAATGAATCATGAATCATGAATTGAATCATAAATCATGAATTGAATCATGAATCATGAATCATGAATCATGAATCATGAATTGAATCATCAATCATGAATTGAATCATGAATCATGAATTGAATCATGAATTTAAACATGAATCATGAATCGAATCATGAATCATGAATCATGCATTGAATCATGAATCATGAATCATGCATTGAATCATGAATCATGAATCATGAATTGAATCATGAATCATGAATTGAATTATGAATTGAATCAAGAATTGAATCATGAATTGAAACATGAATCATGAATTGAATCATGATTCATGAATCATGAATTGAATCATGAATCATGAATCATGAATTGAATCATGAATTGAATCATAAATCATGAATCATGAATTATTGAATTATGAATCATAAATTGAATCATGAATTGAATCATGAATTGAATCATGAATCATGATTCATGAAATGAATCATGAATCATGAATTAAATCATGAATCATGAATCATGAATTGAATCATGAATCATGAATTGAATCATGAATCATGAATCGAATCATGAATCATGAATCATGAATTAAATCATGAATCATGAATCATGAATTGAATCATGAATTGAATCATGAATCATGAATCATGAATTGAATCATGAATAATGAATCATAAATTGAATCATGAATTGAATCATGAATTGAATCATGATTCATGAATCATGAATTGAATCTTGAATCATGAATCATGAATTGAATCTTGAATCATGAATCAAATCATGAATCATGAATCATGAAATGAATCATGAATCATGAATTGAATCATGAATCAATAATCATGAATCGAATCATGAATCATGAATCGAATCATGAATCATAAATCATGAATTATAAATCATAAATTGAATCATGAATTGAATCATGAATTGAATCATGAATCATGATTCATGAACTGAATCATGAATCATGAATTGAATCATGAATCATGAATCATGAATTGAATCTTGAATCATGAATCGAATCATGAATCATGAATCATGAATTGAATCTTGAATCATGAATCAAATCATGAATCATGAATTGAATCATGAATCATGAATCGAATCATGAATCATGAATCATGAATTGAATCATGAATCATGAATCATGAATCATGAAATGAATCATGAATCATAAATTGAATCATGAATCAAGAATCATGAATCGAATCATGAATCATGAATCGAATCATGAATCACAAATCATGAATCATGAATCATGAATTGAATCATGAATTAGGAATCATGAATCATGAATTAAGAATCATGAATCATGAATTGAATCATGAATCAGGAATTGAATCATGAATTGAATCATGAATCATGAATTAAAATATGAATAATGAATTGAATCATGATTTAAAACATGAATTATGAATTGAATCATGAATCATGAATTGAATCTTGAATCATGATTCGAATCAAGAATCATGAATCGAATCATGAATCATGAATCGAATCATGAATCACAAATCATAAATTAAATTATGAATCATGAATTATGAATCGATTCATGAATCACAAATCATGAATTAAATCATGAATCATGAATCATAAAATGAATCATGAATCATGAAGGAAATCATGAATCATGAATCATGAATTGAATCATGAATCATGAATCATGAATCATGAATTGAATCATGAATCATGAATCATGAATTGAATCATGAATAATGAATCATAATTTGAATCATGATTTGAATCATGAATTGAATCATGAATCATGAAATGAATCATGAATCATGAATCATGAATCATGAATTGAATCTTGAATCATGAAACGAATCATGAATTATGAATCGAATCATGAATCATGATTTGAATCAAGAATCATGAATCGAATCATGAATCATGAATCGAATCATGAATCACAAATTATGAATTGAATTATGAATCATGAATTATAATTTGAATTATGAATCACAAATCATGAATTGAATCATGAATCATGAATCATAAAATGAATCATGAATCATGAATGGAATCATGAATCATGAATCATGAATTGAGTCATGAATTAAGAACCATGAATCATGAATTGAATCATGAATCATGAATTGAATCATGAATTGAATCATGAATCATGAATTAAAACATGAATCATAATTTGAATCATGATGTAAAACATGAATTATGAATCTAATCATGAATCATGAATCATGAATTGAATCTTGAATTATGAATCGAATCATAATTCATGAATTATGAACCGAATCATGAATCATTATTCGAATCAAGAATCATGAAATTAATCATGAATCATGAATTGAATCATAAATCATGAATTGAATCATGAATCATGAATCATGAATCATGAATTGAATCATCAATCATGAATTGAATCATGAATCATGAATTGAATCATGAATTTAAACATGAATCATGAATCGAATCATGAATCATGAATCATGCATTGAATCATGAATCATGAATCATGCATTGAATCATGAATCATAAATCATGAATTGAATCATGAATAATGAATTGAATTATGAATTGAATCAAGAATTGAATCATGAATTGATACATGAATCATGAATTGAATCATGATTCATGAATCATGAATTGAATCATGAATCATGAATCATGAATTGAATTATGAATTGAATCAAGAATTGAATCATGAATTGAAACATGAATCATGAATTGAATCATGATTCATGAATCATGAATTGAATCATGAATCATGATTCATGAAATGAATCATGAATCATGAATTAAATCATGAATCATGAATCATGAATTGAATCATGAATCATGAATTGAATCATGAATCATGAATCGAATCATGAATCATGAATTAAATCATGAATCATGAATCATGAATTGAATCATGAATTGAATCATGAATCATGAATCATGAATTGAATCATGAATAATGAATCATAAATTGAATCATGAATTGAATCATGAATCATGAATCATGAATTGAATCATGAATCATGAATCGAATCATGAATCATGAATCATGAATTGAATCATGAATCATGAATCATGAATCATGAAATGAATCATGAATCATGAATTGAATCATGAAACAAGAATCATGAATCGAATCATGAATCATGAATCGAATCCTGAATCATAAATCATGAATTATAAATCATAAATTGAATCATGAATTGAATCATGAATTGAATCATGAATCATGATTCATGAAATGAATCATGAATCATGAATTGAATTATGAATCATGAATCATGAATTGAATCTTGAATCATGAATCGAATCATGAATCATGAATCATGAATTGAATCTTGAATCATGAATCGAATCATGAATCATGAATTGAATCATGAATCATGAATCGAATCATGAATCATGAATTGAATCATTAATTGAATCATGAATTGAATCATGAATCATGATTCATGAAAGAATCATGAATCATGAATTGAATCATGAATCATGAATCACAATTTGAATCATGAATCATGAATTGAATCATGAATCATGAATAATGAATCATGAATTGAATCATGAATCATAAATTGAATCATGAATTGAATTATGAATCAAGAATCATGAAATAAATCATGAATTGAATCAAGATTCATGAACCATGAATTGAATCATGAAATAAATCATGAATCATGAATTAAATCATAAAACATGAATCATGAATTGAATCATGAATCATGAATCATGAATTGAATCATGAATCATGAATTAAGAATTGAATCATGAATCATGAATCGAATCATGAATCATGAATTGAATCATGAATCATGAATCATGAATTAAATCATGAATAAAATCATGAATCATGAATCGAATCATGAATGATGAATCGAACCATGAATCATGAATTGAATCATGAATTAGGAATCATGAATCATGAATTAAGAATCATGAATCATGAATCAAATCATGAATAAAATCATGAATCATGAATCGAATCATGAATGATGAATCGAATCATGAATCATGAATTGAATCATGAATTAGGAATCATGAATCATGAATTAAGAATCATGAATCATGAATCATGAATTGAATCATGAATTGAATCATGAATTATTGAATTATGAATCATAAATTGAATCATGAATTGAATCATGAATTGAATCATGAATCATGAATTGAATCATGAATCATGAATCATGAATTGAATCATGAATCATGAATCATGAATTGAATCATGAATCATGAATTGAATCATGAATCATGAATCGAATCATGAATCATGAATTGAATCATGAATCATGAATCATGAATTGAGTCATTAATCATGAATCAAATCATGAATCATGAATTGAATCATGAATCATTAATCATGAATCATTAATTGAATCATGAATCATGAAGCGAATCATGAATCATGAATCATGAATTGAATCATTAATCATGAATCAAATCATAAATCATGAATTGAAACATTAATCATGAATCATGAATCATGAATTGAATCATGAATCATGAAGCGAATCATGAATCATGAATCATGAATTGAATCATGAATCATGACCCATGAATTCAATCATGAATCATGAATCATGAATTGAATCATGAATTATGAATCATAAATTGAATCATGAATTGAATCAATAATTGAATCATGAATCATGAATCATGAATTGAATCATGAATCATGAATTGAATCATGAATCATGAATCATGAATTGAATCATGAATCATGAATCATGAATCATAAATTGAAGCATGAATCATGAAATGAATCATGAAATAAATCATTAATCATGATTTGAATCAAGAATTGAATCATAAATCATGAAATGAATCATGAAATGAATCATGAATCACAAATTGAATCATGAATCGAATCATGAATCATGAATAATGAATCATGAATTGAATCATGAATCATGAATTGAATCATGAATCATGAATCAAGAATTGAATCATGAATCGAATCATGAATCATGAATTGAATCATGAATCGAATCATGAAACATGAATCAAATCATGAATCATGAATCGAATCATGAATCATGAATCGAATCATGAATCATGAATTGAATCATGAATTAAGAATAATGAATCATGAATCGAATCATGAATCATGAATTGAATCATGAATTGAATCATGAATCATGAACTAAAACATGAATCATGAATCGAATCATGATTTAAAACATGAATTATTAATTGACTCATGAATCATGAATTGAATCATGAATTGAATCATGAATCAAGAATCATGAAATAAATCATGAATTGAATCAAGATTCATGAACCATGAATTGAATCATGAAATAAATCAAGAATCATAAATTAAATCATAAAACATGAATCATGAATTGAATCATGAATCATGAATCATGAATTGAATCATGAATCATGAATTAAGAATTGAATCATGAATCATGAATCGAATCATGAATCATGAATTGAATCATGAATCATGAATCATGAATTAAATCATGAATAAAATCATGAATCATGAATCGAATCATGAATCATGAATCGAATTATGAATCATGAATTGAATCATGAATTAGGAATCATGAATCATGAATTAAGAATCATGAATCATGAATTGAATCATGAATCAGGAATTGAATCATGAATTGAATCATGAATCATGAATTAAAATATGAATCATGAATTGAATCATGATTTAAAACATGAATTATGAATTGAATCATGAATCATGAATCATGAATTGAATCTTGAATCATGAATCGAATCATGAATTATGAATTATAAATCGAATCATGAATCATGATTCGAATCAAGAATCATGAATCGAATCATGAATCATGAATCGAATCATGAATCATGAATCGAATCATGAATCACAAATCATGAATTAAATTATGAATCATGAATTATGAATCGAATCATGAATCACAAATCATGAATTAAATCATGAATCATGAATCATAAAATGAATAATGAATCATGAAGGAAATCATGAATCATGAATCATGAATTGAATCATAAATCATGAAATGAATCATGAAATGAATCATGAATTGAATCATGAATCATGAATTGAATCATGAATCATGAATTGAATCATGAATCATGAATTGAATCATGAATCATGAATCATGAATTGAATCTTAAATCATGAATCGAATCATGAATCATGAATCATGAATTGAATCATGAATCATGAATCGAATCATGAATCATGAATTGAATCATGAATCATGAATCATGAATCATGAAATGAATCATGAATCATAAATTGAATCATGAATCAAGAATCATGATTCGAATCATGAATCATGAATCGAATCATGAATCACAAATCATGAATTATGAATCATAAATTGAATCATGAATTGAATCATGAATCATGATTCATGAATCATGATTCATGAAATGAATCATGAATCATGAATTGAATCATGAATCATGAATCACGATTTGAATCATGAATCATGAATTGAATCATGAATCATGAATAATGAATCATGAATTGAATCATGAATCATAAATTGAATCATGAATTGAATCATGAATCAAGAATCATGAAATAAATCATGAATTGAATCAAGATTCATGAACCATGAATTGAATCATGAAATAAATCATGAATCATGAATTGAATCATAAAACATGAATCATGAATTGAATCATGAATCATGAATCATGAATTGAATCATGAATCATGAATCAAGAATTGAATCATGAATCATGAATCAAGAATTGAATCATGAATCATGAATCGAATCATGAATCATGAATTGAATCATGAATCATGAATCATGAATTGAATCATGAATCATGAATCAAGAATTGAATCATGAATCATGATTCGATTCATGAATCATGAATTGAATCATGAATCATGAATCATGAATTGAATCATGAATAAAATCATGAATCATGAATCGAATCATGAATGATAAATCGAATCATGAATCATGAATTGAATCATGAATTAGGAATCATGAATCATGAATTAAGAATCATGAATCATGAATTGAATCATGAATCATGAATTGAATCATGAATAAAATCATGAATCATGAATCGAATCATGAATGATAAATCGAATCATCAATCATGAATTGAATCATGAATTAGGAATCATGAATCATGAATTAAGAATCATGAATCATGAATTGAATCATGAATCATGAATTGAATCATGAATAAAATCATGAATCATGAATGATAAATCGAATCATGAATCATGAATTGAATCATGAATTAGGAATCATGAATCATGAATTAAGAATCATGAATCATGAATTGAATCATGAATCATGAATTGAATCATGAATCATGAATCATAAATTATTGAATTATGAATCATAAATTGAATCATGAATTGAATCATGAATTGAATCATGAATTGAATCATGAATCATGATTCATGAAATGAATCATGAATCATGAATTGAATCATGAATCATGAATCATGAATTGAATCATGAATCATGAATTGAATCATGAATCATGAATCGAATCATGAATCATGAATCATGAATCATGAATTGAATCATGAATCATGAATCATGAATTGAATCTTGAATCATGAATCAAATCATGAATCATGAATCATGAATTGAATCTTGAATCATGAATCGAATAATGAATCATGAATCATGAATTGAATCATGAATCATGAATCATGAATCATGAAATAAATCATGAATCATGAATTGAATCATGAATCATGAATTGAATCATTAATCATGAATCAAATCATGAATCATGAATTGAATCATGAATCATGAATCATGAATTGAATTATGAATCATGAAGCGAATCATGAATCATGAATTGAATCATTAATCATGAATCAAATCATGAATCATGAATTGAAACATGAATCATGAATCATGAATTGAATAATGAATCATGAAGCGAATCATGAATCATGAATCATGAATTGAATCATGAATCATGACCCATGAATTGAATCATGAATTATGAATCATAAATTGAATCATGAATTGAATCAATAATTGAATCATGAATCATGAATCATGAATTGAATCATGAATCATGAATTGAATCATGAATCATGAATCATGAATCATAAATTGAAGCATGAATCATGAAATGAATCATGAAATAAATCATTAATCATGATTTGAATCAAGAATTGAATCATAAATCATGAAATGAATCATGAAATGAATCATGAATCACAAATTGAATCATGAATCGAATCATGAATCATGAATAATGAATCATGAATTGAATCATGAATCATGAATTGAATCATGAATCATGAATCAAGAATTGAATCATGAATCGAATCATGAATCATGAATTGAATCATGAATCGAATCATGAAACATGAATCAAATCATGAATCATGAATCGAATCATGAATTATGAATCGAATCATGAATCATGAATTGAATCATGAATTAAGAATCATGAATCATGAATCGAATCATGAATCATGAATTGAATCATGAATTGAATCATGAATCATGAATTAAAACATGAATCATGAATTGAATCATGATTTAAAACATGAATTATTAATTGAATCATGAATCATGAATTGAATCATGAAATGAATCATGAATCAAGAATCATGAAATAAATCATGAGTTGAATCAAGATTCATGAACCATGAATTGAATCATGAAATAAATCATGAATCATGAATTAAATCATAAAACATGAATCATGAATTGAATCATGAATCATGAATCATGATTTGAATCATGAATCATGAATTAAGAATTGAATCATGAATCATGAATCGAATCATGAATCATGAATTGAATCATGAATCATGAATCATGAATCATGAATTAAATCATGAATAAAATCATGAATCATGAATCGAATCATGAATGATGAATCGAATCATGAATCATGAATTGAATCATGAAGTAGGAATCATGAATCATGAATCATGAATTGAATCATGAATCAGGAATTGAATCATGAATTGAATCATGAATCATGAATTAAAATATGAATCATGAATTGAATCATGAATCATGAATCATGAATTGAATCTTGAATCATGAATCGAATCATGAATCATGAATCGAATCATGAATTATGAATTATAAATCGAATCATGAAACATGATTCGAATCAAGAATCATGAATCGAATCATGAATCATGAATCGAATCATGAATCACAAATCGTGAATTAAATTATGAATCATGAATTATGAATCGAATCATGAATCACAAATCATGAATTAAATCATGAATCATGAATCATAAAATGAATAATGAATCATGAAGGAAATCATGAATCATGAATCATGAATTGAATCATAAATCATGAAATGAATCATGAAATGAATCATGAATTGAATCATGAATCATGAATTGAATCATGAATCATGAATCATGAATTGAATCTTAAATCATGAATCGAATCATGAATCATGAATCATGAATTGAATCATGAATCATGAATCGAATCATGAATCATGAATTGAATCATGAATCATGAATCATGAAATGAATCATGAATCATAAATTGAATCATGAATCAAGAATCATGAATCGAATCATGAATCATGAATCGAATCATGAATCATAAATCATGAATTATGAATCATAAATTGAATCATGAATTGAATCATGAATTGAATCATGAATCATGAATCACGATTTGAATCATGAATCATGAATTGAATCATGAATCATGAATAATGAATCATGAATTGAATCATGAATCATAAACTGAATCATGAATTGAATCATGAATCAAGAATCATGAAATAAATCATGAATTGAATCAAGATTCATGAACCATGAATTGAATCATGAATCATAAATTGAATCATGAATTGAATCATGAATCAAGAATCATGAAATAAATCATGAATTGAATCAAGATTCATGAACCATGAATTGAATCATGAAATAAATCATGAATCATGAATTGAATCATAAAACATGAATCATGAATTGAATCATGAATCATGAATCATGAATTGAATCATGAATCATGAATCATGAATTGAATCATGAATCATGAATCGAATCATGAATCATGAATCATGAATTGAATCATGAATTATGAATCATGAATCATGAATTGAATAATGAATCATGAAGCGAATCATGAATCATGAATCATGCATTGAATCATGAATCGTGACCCATGAATTGAATCATGAATCATGAATCATGAATTGAATCATGAATTATGAATCATAAATTGAATCATGAATTGAATCAATAATTGAATCATGAATCATGAATCATGAATTGAATCATGAATCATGAATTGAATCATGAATCATGAATCATGAATTGAATCATGAATCATGAATCATGAATCATAAATTGAAGCATGAATCATGAAATGAATCATGAAATAAATCATTAATCATGATTTGAATCAAGAATTGAATCATAAATCATGAAATGAATCATGAAATGAATCATGAATCACAAATTGAATCATGAATCGAATCATGAATCATGAATAATGAATCATGAATTGAATCATGAATCATGAATTGAATCATGAATCATGAATCAAGAATTGAATCATGAATCATGAATCGAATCATGAATCATGAATTGAATCATGAATCGAATCATGAAACATGAATCGAATCATGAATCATGAATCGAATCATGAATCATGAATCGAATCATGAATCATGAATCGAATCATGAATTAAGAATCATGAATCATGAATCGAATCATGAATTGAATCATGAATCATGAATTAAAACATGAATCATGAATTGAATCATGATTTAAAACATGAATTATTAATTGAATCATGAATCATGAATTGAATCATGAATTGAATCATGAATCAAGAATCATGAAATAAATCATGAATTGAATCAAGATTCATGAACCATGAATTGAATCATGAAATAAATCATGAATCATGAATTAAATCATAAAACATGAATCATGAATTGAATCATGAATCATGAATTAAGAATTGAATCATGAATCATGAATCGAATCATGAATCATGAATTGAATCATGAATCATGAATCATGAATAAATCATGAATAAAATCATGAATCATGAATCGAATCATGAATGATGAATCGAATCATGAATCATGAATTGAATCATGAATTAGGAATCATGAATCATGAATTAAGAATCATGAATCATGAATTGATTCATGAATCAGGAATTGAATCATGAATTGAATCATGAATCATGAATTAAAATATGAATCATGAATTAAATCATGATTTAAAACATGAATTATGAATTGAATCATGAATCATGAATAATGAATTGAATCTTGAATCATGAATCGAATCATGAATCATGAATCGAATCATGAATCAAGAATTATAAATCGAATCATGAATCATGATTCGAATCAAGAATCATGAATCGAATCATGAATCAGAAATCATGAATTAAATTATGAATCATGAATTATGAATCGTATCATGAATCACAAATCATGAATTAAATCATGAATCATGAATCATAAAATGAATCATGAATCATGAAGGAAATCATGAATCATGAATCATGAATTGAATCATGAATCATGAATCATGAATTGAATCATGAATCATGAATTGAATCATTAATCATGAATCAAATCATGAATCATGAATTGAATCATGAATCATGAATTGAATCATGAATCATGAATTGAATCATGAATCATGAATTGAATCATTAATCATGAATCAAATCATGAATCATGAATTGAATCATGAATCATGAATCATGAATTATGAATTGAATCATGAATCATGAAGCGAATCATAATTCATGAATCAAATCATGAATCATGAATTGAATCATGAATCATGAATCATGAATTATGAATTGAATCATGAATCATGAAGCGAATCATGAATCATGAATCAAATCACGAATCATGAATCATGAATTGAATCATGAATCATGAATTAAATCATGAATCATTAATTGAATCATTAATCATGAATCAAATCATGAATCATGAATTGAATCATGAATCATGAATCATGAATTGAATCATGAATCATGAAGCGAATCATGAATCATGAATCATGAATTGAATCATTAATCATGAATCAAATCATAAATCATGAATTGAATCATGAATCATGAATCATGAATCATGAATTGAATCATGAATCATGAAGCGAATCATGAATCATGAATCATGAATTGAATCATGAATCATGAATTGAATCATGAATTATGAATCATAAATTGAATCATAAATCATGAAATGAATCATGAAATGAATCATGAATTGAATCATGTATCATGAATTGAATCATGAATCATAAATCATGAATTAAATTATGAATCATGAATTATGAATCGAATCATGAATCACAAATTATGAATTAAATCATGAATCATGAATCATAAAATGAATCATGAATCATGAAGGAAATCATGAATCATGAATTGAATCATAAATCATGAAATGAATCATGAAATGAATCATGAATTGAATCATGAATCATGAATTGAATCATGAAATAAATCATTAATCATGATTTAAATCAAGAATTGAATCATAAATCATGAAATGAATCATGAATTGAATCATGAATCATGAATCATGAATTAAATCATGAATAAAATCATGAATCATGAATCGAATCATGAATGATGAATCGAACCATGAATCATGAATTGAATCATGAATTAGGAATCATGAATCATGAATTAAGAATCATGAATCATGAATCAAATCATGAATAAAATCATGAATGATGAATCGAATCATGAATGATGAATCGAATCATGAATCATGAATTGAATCATGAATTAGGAATCATGAATCATGAATTAAGAATCATGAATCATGAATCATGAATTGAATCATGAATTGAATCATGAATTATTGAATTATGAATCATAAATTGAATCATGAATTGAATCATGAATTGAATCATGAATCATGAATTGAATCATGAATCATGAATCATGAATTGAATCATGAATCATGAATTGAATCATGAATCATGAATTGAATCATGAATCATGAATCGAATCATGAATCATGAATTGAATCATGAATCATGAATCATGAATTGAATCTTGAATCATGAATCAAATCATGAATCATGAATCATGAATTAAATCTTGAATCATGAATCGAATCATGAATCATGAATCATGAATTGAATCATGAATCATGAATCGAATCATGAATCATGAATCATGAATTAAATCATGAATCATGAATCATGAATCATGAAATAAATCATGAATCATGAATTGAATCATGAATCATGAATTGAGTCATTAATCATGAATCAAATCATGAATCATGAATTGAATCATGAATCATTAATCATGAATCATTAATTGAATCATGAATCATGAAGCGAATCATGAATCATGAATCATGAATTGAATCATTAATCATGAATCAAATCATGAATCATGAATTGAAACATTAATCATGAATCATGAATCATGAATTGAATCATGAATCATGAAGCGAATCATGAATCATGAATCATGAATTGAATCATGAATCATGACCCATGAATTCAATCATGAATCATGAATCATGAATTGAATCATGAATTATGAATCATAAATTGAATCATGAATTGAATCAATAATTGAATCATGAATCATGAATCATGAATTGAATCATGAATCATGAATTGAATCATGAATCATGAATCATGAATTGAATCATGAATCATGAATCATGAATCATAAATTGAAGCATGAATCATGAAATGAATCATGAAATAAATCATTAATCATGATTTGAATCAAGAATTGAATCATAAATCATGAAATGAATCATGAAATGAATCATGAATCACAAATTGAATCATGAATCGAATCATGAATCATGAATAATGAATCATGAATTGAATCATGAATCATGAATTGAATCATGAATCATGAATCAAGAATTGAATCATGAATCGAATCATGAATCATGAATTGAATCATGAATCGAATCATGAAACATGAATCAAATCATGAATCATGAATCGAATCATGAATCATGAATCGAATCATGAATCATGAATTGAATCATGAATTAAGAATAATGAATCATGAATCGAATCATGAATCATGAATTGAATCATGAATTGAATTATGAATCATGAATTAAAACATGAATCATGAATTGAATCATGATTTAAAACATGAATTATTAATTGAATCATGAATCATGAATTGAATCATGAATTGAATCATGAATCAAGAATCATGAAATAAATCATGAATTGAATCAAGATTCATGAACCATGAATTGAATCATGAAATAAATCAAGAATCATAAATTAAATCATAAAACATGAATCATGAATTGAATCATGAATTATGAATCATGAATTGAATCATGAATCATGAATTAAGAATTGAATCATGAATCATGAATCGAATCATGAATCATGAATTGAATCATGAATCATGAATCATGAATCATGAATTAAATCATGAATAAAATCATGAATCATGAATCGAATCATGAATCATGAATCGAATCATGAATCATGAATTGAATCATGAATTAGGAATCATGAATCATGAATTAAGAATCATGAATCATGAATTGAATCATGAATCAGGAATTGAATCATGAATTGAATCATGAATCATGAATTAAAATATGAATCATGAATTGAATCATGATATAAAACATGAATTATGAATTGAATCATGAATCATGAATCATGAATTGAATCTTGAATCATGAATCAAATCATGAATTATGAATTATAAATCGAATCATGAATCATGATTCGAATCAAGAATCATGAATCGAATCATGAATCATGAATCGAATCATGAATCATGAATCGAATCATGAATCACAAATCATGAATTAAATTATGAATCATGAATCATGAATTGAATCATGAATCATGAATTGAATCATGAATCATGAATCATGAATTGAATCTTAAATCATGAATCGAATCATGAATCATGAATCATGAATTGAATCATGAATCATGAATCGAATCATGAATCATGAATTGAATCATGAATCATGAATCATGAAATGAATCATGAATCATAAATTGAATCATGAATCAAGAATCATGAATCGAATCATGAATCATGAATCGAATCATGAATCACAAATCATGAATTATGAATCATAAATTGAATCATGAATTGAATCATGAATCATGATTCATGAATCATGATTCATGAAATGAATCATGAATCATGAATTGAATCATGAATCATGAATCACGATTTGAATCATGAATCATGAATTGAATCATGAATCATGAATAATGAATCATGAATTGAATCATGAATCATAAATTGAATCATGAATTGAATCATGAATCAAGAATCATGAAATAAATCATGAATTGAATCAAGATTCATGAACCATGAATTGAATCATGAAATAAATCATGAATCATGAATTGAATCATAAAACATGAATCATGAATTGAATCATGAATCATGAATCATGAATTGAATCATGAATCATGAATCAAGAATTGAATCATGAATCATGAATCAAGAATTGAATCATGAATCATGAATCGAATCATGAATCATGAATTGAATCATGAATCATGAATCATGAATTGAATCATGAATCATGAATCAAGAATTGAATCATGAATCATGAATCGAATCATGAATCATGAATTGAATCATGAATCATGAATCATGAATTGAATCATGAATAAAATCATGAATCATGAATCGAATCATGAATGATAAATCGAATCATGAATCATGAATTGAATCATGAATTAGGAATCATGAATCATGAATTAAGAATCATGAATCATGAATTGAATCATGAATCATGAATTGAATCATGAATAAAATCATGAATCATGAATCGAATCATGAATGATAAATCGAATCATCAATCATGAATTGAATCATGAATTAGGAATCATGAATCATGAATTAAGAATCATGAATCATGAATTGAATCATGAATCATGAATTGAATCATGAATAAAATCATGAATCATGAATCGAATCATGAATGATAAATCGAATCATGAATCATGAATTGAATCATGAATTAGGAATCATGAATCATGAATTAAGAATCATGAATCATGAATTGAATCATGAATCATGAATCATGAATTATTGAATTATGAATCATAAATTGAATCATGAATTGAATCATGAATTGAATCATGAATTGAATCATGAATCATGATTCATGAAATGAATCATGAATCATGAATTGAATCATGAATCATGAATCATGAATTGAATCATGAATCATGAATTGAATCATGAATCATGAATCGAATCATGAATCATGAATCATGAATCATGAATTGAATCATGAATCATGAATCATGAATTGAATCTTAAATCATGAATCGAATCATGAATCATGAATCATGAATTGAATCATGAATCATGAATCGAATCATGAATCATGAATTGAATCATGAATCATGAATCATGAATCATGAAATGAATCATGAATCATAAATTGAATCATGAATCAAGAATCATGAATCGAATCATGAATCATGAATCGAATCATGAATCACAAATCATGAATTATGAATCATAAATTGAATCATGAATTGAATCATGAATCATGATTCATGAATCATGATTCATGAAATGAATCATGAATCATGAATTGAATCATGAATCATGAATCACGATTTGAATCATGAATCATGAATTGAATCATGAATCATGAATAATGAATCATGAATTGAATCATGAATCATAAATTGAATCATGAATTGAATCATGAATCAAGAATCATGAAATAAATCATGAATTGAATCAAGATTCATGAACCATGAATTGAATCATGAAATAAATCATGAATCATGAATTGAATCATAAAACATGAATCATGAATTGAATCATGAATCATGAATCATGAATCATGAATCAAGAATTGAATCATGAATCATGAATCAAGAATTGAATCATGAATCATGAATCGAATCATGAATCATGAATTGAATCATGAATCATGAATCATGAATTGAATCATGAATCATGAATCAAGAATTGAATCATGAATCATGAATCGAATCATGAATCATGAATTGAATCATGAATCATGAATCATGAATTGAATCATGAATAAAATCATGAATCATGAATCGAATCATGAATGATAAATCGAATCATGAATCATGAATTGAATCATGAATTAGGAATCATGAATCATGAATTAAGAATCATGAATCATGAATTGAATCATGAATCATGAATTGAATCATGAATAAAATCATGAATCATGAATCGAATCATGAATGATAAATCGAATCATCAATCATGAATTGAATCATGAATTAGGAATCATGAATCATGAATTAAGAATCATGAATCATGAATTGAATCATGAATCATGAATTGAATCATGAATAAAATCATGAATCATGAATCGAATCATGAATGATAAATCGAATCATGAATCATGAATTGAATCATGAATTAGGAATCATGAATCATGAATTAAGAATCATGAATCATGAATTGAATCATGAATCATGAATTGAATCATGAATCATGAATCATGAATTATTGAATTATGAATCATAAATTGAATCATGAATTGAATCATGAATTGAATCATGAATTGAATCATGAATCATGATTCATGAAATGAATCATGAATCATGAATTGAATCATGAATCATGAATCATGAATTGAATCATGAATCATGAATTGAATCATGAATCATGAATCGAATCATGAATCATGAATCATGAATCATGAATTGAATCATGAATCATGAATCATGAATTGAATCTTGAATCATGAATCAAATCATGAATCATGAATCATGAATTGAATCTTGAATCATGAATCGAATAATGAATCATGAATCATGAATTGAATCATGAATCATGAATCATGAATCATGAAATAAATCATGAATCATGAATTGAATCATGAATCATGGATTGAATCATTAATCATGAATCAAATCATGAATCATGAATTGAATCATGAATCATGAATCATGAATTGAATTATGAATCATGAAGCGAATCATGAATCATGAATTGAATCATTAATCATGAATCAAATCATGAATCATGAATTGAAACATGAATCATGAATCATTTAATTGAATAATGAATCATGAATTGAATCATGAATCATGACCCATGAATTGAATCATGAATCATGAATCATGAATTGAATCATGAATTATGAATCATAAATTGAATCATGAATTGAATCAATAATTGAATCATGAATCATGAATCATGAATTGAATCATGAATCATGAATTGAATCATGAATCATGAATCATGAATTGAATCATGAATCATGAATCATGAATCATAAATTGAAGCATGAATCATGAAATGAATCATGAAATGAATCATGAATCACAAATTGAATCATGAATCGAATCATGAATCATGAATAATGAATCATGAATTGAATCATGAATCATGAATTGAATCATGAATCATGAATCAAGAATTGAATCATGAATCGAATCATGAATCATGAATTGAATCATGAATCGAATCATGAAACATGAATCAAATCATGAATCATGAATCGAATCATGAATTATGAATCGAATCATGAATCATGAATTGAATCATGAATTAAGAATCATGAATCATGAATCGAATCATGAATCATGAATTGAATCATGAATTGAATCATGAATCATGAATTAAAACATGAATCATGAATTGAATCATGATTTAAAACATGAATTATTAATTGAATCATGAATCATGAATTGAATCATGAAATGAATCATGAATCAAGAATCATGAAATAAATCATGAGTTGAATCAAGATTCATGAACCATGAATTGAATCATGAAATAAATCATGAATCATGAATTAAATCATAAAACATGAATCATGAATTGAATCATGAATCATGAATCATGATTTGAATCATGAATCATGAATTAAGAATTGAATCATGAATCATGAATCGAATCATGAATCATGAATTGAATCATGAATCATGAATCATGAATCATGAATTAAATCATGAATAAAATCATGAATCATGAATCGAATCATGAATGATGAATCGAATCATGAATCATGAATTGAATCATGAAGTAGGAATCATGAATCATGAATTAAGAATCATGAATCATGAATTGAATCATGAATCAGGAATTGAATCATGAATTGAATCATGAATCATGAATTAAAATATGAATCATGAATTGAATCATGATTTAAAACATGAATTATGAATTGAATCATGAATCATGAATCATGAATTGAATCTTGAATCATGAATCGAATCATGAATCATGAATCGAATCATGAATTATGAATTATAAATCGAATCATGAAACATGATTCGAATCAAGAATCATGAATCGAATCATGAATAATGAATCGAATCATGAATCACAAATCGTGAATTAAATTATGAATCATGAATTATGAATCGAATCATGAATCACAAATCATGAATTAAATCATGAATCATGAATCATAAAATGAATAATGAATCATGAAGGAAATCATGAATCATGAATCATGAATTGAATCATAAATCATGAAATGAATCATGAAATGAATCATGAATCATGAATCATGAATTGAATCTTAAATCATGAATCGAATCATGAATCATGAATCATGAATTGAATCATGAATCATGAATCGAATCATGAATCATGAATTGAATCATGAATCATGAATCATGAATCATGAAATGAATCATGAATCATAAATTGAATCATGAATCAAGAATCATGAATCGAATCATGAATCATGAATCGAATCATGAATCATAAATCATGAATTATGAATCATAAATTGAATCATGAATTGAATCATGAATTGAATCATGAATCATGAATCACGATTTGAATCATGAATCATGAATTGAATCATGAATCATGAATAATGAATCATGAATTGAATCATGAATCATAAACTGAATCATGAATTGAATCATGAATCAAGAATCATGAAATAAATCATGAATTGAATCAAGATTCATGAACCATGAATTGAATCATGAATCATAAATTGAATCATGAATTGAATCATGAATCAAGAATCATGAAATAAATCATGAATTGAATCAAGATTCATGAACCATGAATTGAATCATGAAATAAATCATGAATCATGAATTGAATCATAAAACATGAATCATGAATTGAATCATGAATCATGAATCATGAATTGAATCATGAATCATGAATCATGAATTGAATCATGAATCATGAATCGAATCATGAATCATGAATCATGAATTGAATCATGAATCATGAATCATGAATCATGAATCATGAATTGAATAATGAATCATGAAGCGAATCATGAATCATGAATCATGCATTGAATCATGAATCGTGACCCATGAATTGAATCATGAATCATGAATCATGAATTGAATCATGAATTATGAATCATAAATTGAATCATGAATTGAATCAATAATTGAATCATGAATCATGAATCATGAATTGAATCATGAATCATGAATTGAATCATGAATCATGAATCATGAATTGAATCATGAATCATGAATCATGAATCATAAATTGAAGCATGAATCATGAAATGAATCATGAAATAAATCATTAATCATGATTTGAATCAAGAATTGAATCATAAATCATGAAATGAATCATGAAATGAATCATGAATCACAAATTGAATCATGAATCGAATCATGAATCATGAATAATGAATCATGAATTGAATCATGAATCATGAATTGAATCATGAATCATGAATCAAGAATTGAATCATGAATCATGAATCGAATCATGAATCATGAATTGAATCATGAATCGAATCATGAAACATGAATCGAATCATGAATCATGAATCGAATCATGAATCATGAACCGAATCATGAATCATGAATCGAATCATGAATTAAGAATCATGAATCATGAATCGAATCATGAATTGAATCATGAATCATGAATTAAAACATGAATCATGAATTGAATCATGATTTAAAACATGAATTATTAATTGAATCATGAATCATGAATTGAATCATGAATTGAATCATGAATCAAGAATCATGAAATAAATCATGAATTGAATCAAGATTCATGAACCATGAATTGAATCATGAAATAAATCATGAATCATGAATTAAATCATAAAACATGAATCATGAATTGAATCATGAATCATGAATTAAGAATTGAATCATGAATCATGAATCGAATCATGAATCATGAATTGAATCATGAATCATGAATCATGAATAAATCATGAATAAAATCATGAATCATGAATCGAATCATGAATGATGAATCGAATCATGAATTATGAATTGAATCATGAATTAGGAATCATGAATCATGAATTAAGAATCATGAATCATGAATTGATTCATGAATCAGGAATTGAATCATGAATTGAATCATGAATCATGAATTAAATTATGAATCATGAATTATGAATCGAATCATGAATCACAAATTATGAATTAAATCATGAATCATGAATCATAAAATGAATCATGAATCATGAAGGAAATCATGAATCATGAATTGAATCATAAATCATGAAATGAATCATGAAATGAATCATGAATTGAATCATGAATCATGAATTGAATCATGAAATAAATCATTAATCATGATTTAAATCAAGAATTGAATCATAAATCATGAAATGAATCATGAAATGAATCATGAATCACAAATTGAATCATGAATCGAATCATGAATCATGAATAATGAATCATGAATTGAATCATGAATCAAGAATTGAATCATGAATCATGAATCGAATCATGAATCATGAATTGAATCATGAATCGAATCATGAAACATGAATCGAATCATGAATCATGAATCGAATCATGAATCATGAATAATGAATCATGAATTGAATCATGAATCAAGAATTGAATCATGAATCATGAATCGAATCATGAATCATGAATTGAATCATGAATCGAATCATGAAACATGAATCGAATCATGAATCATGAATCGAATCATGAATCATGAATTGAATCATGAATTAGGAATCATGAATCATGAATTAAGAATCATGAATCATGAATTGAATCGTGAATCATGAATTAAAACATGAATCATGAATTGAATCATGATTTAAAACATGAATTATTAATTGAATCATGAATCATGAATTGAATCATGAATTGAATCATGAATCAAGAATCATGAAATAAATCATGAATTGAATCAAGATTCATGAACCATGAATTGAATCATGAAATAAATCATGAATCATGAATTAAATCATAAAACATGAATCATGAATTGAATCATGAATCATGAATCATGAATTGAATCATGAATCATGAATTAAGAATTGAATCATGAATCATGAATCGAATCATGAATCATGAATTGAATCATGAATCATGAATCATGAATAAATCATGAATAAAATCATGAATCATGAATCGAATCATGAATGATGAATCGAATCATGAATCATGAATTGAATCATGAATTAGGAATCATGAATCATGAATTAAGAATCATGAATCATGAATTGAATCATGAATCAGGAATTGAATCATGAATTGAATCATGAATCATGAATTAAAATATGAATCATGAATTGAATCATGATTTAAAACATGAATTATGAATTGAATCATGAATCATGAATCATGAATTGAATCTTGAATCATGAATCGAATCATGAATCATGAATCGAATCATGAATCATGAATTATGAATCGAATCATGAATCACAAATCATGAATTAAATCATGAATCATGAATCATAAAATGAATCAAGAATCATGAAGGAAATCATGAATCATGAATCATGAATTGAATCATAAATCAGGAAATGAATCATGAAATGAATCATGAATTGAATCATGAATCATGAATTGAATCATGAATCATGAATCATGAATTGAATCATGAATCATGAATTGAATCATTAATCATGAATCAAATCATGAATCATGAATTGAATCATGAATCATGAATTGAATCATGAATCATGAATTGAATCATTAATCATGAATCAAATCATGAATCATGAATTGAATCATGAATCATGAATTATGAATTGAATCATGAATCTTGAAGCGAATCATGAATCATGAATCAAATCATGAATCATGAATTATGAATCGAATCATTAATCATGAATCAAATCATGAATCATGAATTGAATCATGAATCATGAAGCGAATCATGAATCATGAATCATGAATTGAATCATTAATCATGAATCAAATCATAAATCATGAATTGAATCATGAATCATGAATCATGAATTGAATCATGAATCATGAAGCGAATCATGAATCATGAATCATGAATCATGAATTGAATCATGAATCATGAATTAAATCATGAATTATGAATCATAAATTGAATAATAAATCATGAAATGAATCATGAAATGAATCATGAATTGAATCATGAATCATGAATTGAATCATGAATCATGAATCATGAAATGAATCATGAATCATAAATCATGAATTAAATTATGAATCATGAATTATGAATCGAATCATGAATCACAAATCATGAATTAAATCATGAATCATGAATCATAAAATGAATCATGAATCATGAAGGAAATCTTGAATCATGAATCATGAATTGAATCATAAATCATGAAATGAATCATGAAATGAATCATGAATTGAATCATGAATCATGAATTGAATCATGAATCATGAATTGAATCATGAATCATGAATCATGAATTGAATCTTGAATCATGAATCTAATCATGAATCATGAATCATGAATTGAATCATGAATCATGAATCATGAATTAAATCATGAATCATGAATCATGAAATGAATCATGAATCATAAGTTGAATCATGAATCAAGAATCATGAATCGAATCATGAATCATGAATCGAATCATGAATCACAAATCATGAATTATGAATCATAAATTGAATCATGAATTGAATCAATAATTGAATCATGAATCATGAATCATGAATTGAATCATGAATCATGAATTGAATCATGAATCATGAATCAAATCATGAATCATGAATTGAATCATGAATCATGAATCATGAATCATAAATTGAAGCATGAATCATGAAATGAATCATGAAATAAATCATTAATCATGATTTGAATCAAGAATTGAATCATAAATCATGGAATGAATCATGAAATGAATCATGAATCACAAATTGAAGCATGAATCATGAATCATGAATTGAATCTTGAATCATGAATCGAATCATGAATCATGAATCGAATCATGAATCATGAATTATAAATCGAATCATGAATCATGATTCGAATTAAGAATCATGAATCGAATCATGAATCATGAATCGAATCATGAATCACAAATCATGAATTAAATTATAAATCATGAATTATGAATCGAATCATGAATCACAAATCATGAATTAAATCATGAATCATGAATCATAAAATGAATCATGAATCATGAAGGAAATCATGAATCATGAATTGAATCATAAATCATGAAATGAATCATGAAATGAATCATGAATCATGAAATGAATCATGAATCATGAATTGAATCATGAATCATGAATTGAATCATGAATCTTGAATCATGAATTGAATCATGAATCATGAATTGAATCATTAATCATGAATCAAATCATGAATTATGAATTGAATCATGAATCATGAATTGAATCATGAATCATGAATTGAATCATTAATCATGAATCAAATCATGAATCATGAATTGAATCATGAATCATGAATCATGAATCATGAATTGAATCATGAATCATGAAGCGAATCATGAATCATGAATCAAATCATGAATCATGAATTGAATCATGAATCATGAATCATGAATTGAATCATTAATCATGAATCAAATCATGAATCATGAATTGAATCATGAATCATGAATTGAATCATGAATCATGAATTGAATCATGAATCATAAATTGAATCATTAATCATGAATCAAATCATGAATCATGAATTGAATCATGAATCATGAATCATGAATCATGAATCATGAATCATGAATTGAATCATTAATCATGAATCAAATCATGAATCATGAATTGAATCATGAATCATGAATCATGAATTGAATCATGAATCATGAATTGAATCATTAATCATGAATCAAATCATGAATCATGAATTGAATCATGAATCATGAATTGAATCATGAATCATGAATTGAATCATTAATCATGAATCGAATCATGAATCATGTATCAAATCATGAATTAAATCATGAATCATGAATTGAATCATGAATCATGAATTGAATCATTAATCATGAATCAAATCATGAATCATGAATTGAATCATGAATCATGAATTGAATCATGAATCATGAAGCGAATCATGAATCATGAATCATGAATTGAATCATTAATCATGAATCAAATCATAAATCATGAATTGAATCATGAATCATGAATCATGAATCATGAATTGAATCATGAATCATGAAGCGAATCATGAATCATGAATCATGAATCATGAATTAAATCATGAATTATGAATCATAAATTGAATCATAAATCATGAAATGAATCATGAAATGAATCATGAATTGAATCATGAATCATGAATTGAATCATGAATCATGAATCATGAATTGAATCATGAATCATAAATCATGAATTAAATTATGAATCATGAATTATGAATCGAATCATGAATCACAAATCATGAATTAAATCATGAATCATGAATCATAAAATGAATCATGAATCATGAAGGAAATCATGAATCATGAATTGAATCATAAATCATGAAATGAATCATGAAATGAATCATGAATTGAATCATGAATCATGAATTGAATCATGAATCATGAATCATGAATTGAATCATGAATCATGAATCATGAATTGAATCATGAATCACAAATCATGAATTAAATTATGAATCATGAATTATGAATCGAATCATGAATCACAAATCATGAATTAAATCATGAATCATGAATCATAAAATGAATCATGAATCATGAAGGAAATCATGAATCATGAATTGAATCATAAATCATGAAATGAATCATGAAATGAATCATGAATCATGAATTATATCATGAATCATGAATTGAATCATGAATCTTGAATCATGAATTGAATCATGAATCATGAATTGAATCATTAATCATGAATCAAATCATGAATTATGAATTGAATCATGAATCATGAATTGAATCATGAATCATGAATTGAATCATGAATCATGAATTGAATCATTAATCATGAATCAAATCATGAATCATGAATTGAATCATGAATCATGAATCATGAATCATGAATTGAATCATGAATCATGAAGCGAATCATGAATCATGAATCAAATCATGAATCATGAATTGAATCATGAATCATGAATCATGAATTGAATCATTAATCATGAATCAAATCATGAATCATGAATTGAATCATGAATCATGAATTGAATCATGAATCATGAATTGAATCATGAATCATGAAATGAATCATGAATCATAAATTGAATCATTAATCATGAATCAAATCATGACTCATGAATTGAATCATGAATCATGAATCATGAATCATGAATTGAATCATTAATCATGAATCAAATCATGAATCATGAATTGAATCATGAATCATGAATCATGAATTGAATCATGAATCATGAATTGAATCATTAATCATGAATCAAATCATGAATCATGAATTGAATCATGAATCATGAATTGAATCATGAATCATGAATTGAATCATTAATCATGAATCGAATCATGAATCATGTATCAAATCATGAATCATGAATCATGAATTGAATCATGAATCATGAATTGAATCATTAATCATGAATCAAATCATGAATCATGAATTGAATCATGAATCATGAATTAAATCATGAATCATGAATTGAATCATGAATCATGAATTGAATCATTAATCATGAATCAAATCATGAATCATGAATTGAATCATTAATCATGAATTGAATCATGAATCATGAAGCGAATCATGAATCATGAATCATGAATTGAATCATTAATCATGAATCAAATCATAAATCATGAATTGAATCATGAATCATGAATCATGAATCATGAATTGAATCATGAATCATGAATCATGAATCATGAATCATGAATCATGAATTAAATCATGAATTATGAATCATAAATTGAATCATAAATCATGAAATGAATCATGAAATGAATCATGAATTGAATCATGAATCATGAATTGAATCATGAATCATGAATCATGAATTGAATCATGAATCATAAATCATGAATTATATTATGAATCATGAATTATGAATCGAATCATGAATCACAAATCATGAATTAAATCATGAATCATGAATCATAAAATGAATCATGAATCATGAAGGAAATCATGAATCATGAATCATGAATTGAATCATAAATCATGAAATGAATCATGAAATGAATCATGAATTGAATCATGAATCATGAATTGAATCATGAATCATGAATCATGAATTGAATCTTGAATCATGAATCGAATCATGAATCATGAATCATGAATTGAATCATGAATCATGAAATGAATCATGAATCATAAGTTGAATCATGAATCAAGAATCATGAATCGAATCATGAATCATGAATCGAATCATGAATCACAAATCATAAATTATGAATCATAAATTGAATCATGAATTGAATCATGAATTGAATCATGAATCATGAATCGAATCATGAATCATGTATCAAATCATGAATCATGAATCATGAATCATGAATTGAATCATGAATCATGAATTGAATCATTAATCATGAATCAAATCATGAATCATGAATTGAATCATGAATCATGAATTAAATCATGAATCATGAATTGAATCATGAATCATGAATTGAATCATTAATCATGAATCAAATCATGAATCATGAATTGAATCATGAATCATGAATTGAATCATGAATCATGAAGCGAATCATGAATCATGAATCATGAATTGAATCATTAATCATGAATCAAATCATGAATCATGAATCATGAATCATGAATTGAATCATGAATCATGAAGCGAATCATGAATCATGAATCATGAATTAAATCATGAATTATGAATCATAAATTGAATCATAAATCATGAAATGAATCATGAAATGAATCATGAATTGAATCATGAATCATGAATTGAATCATGAATCATGAATCATGAATTGAATCATGAATCATAAATCATGAATTAAATTATGAATCATGAATTATGAATCGAATCATGAATCACAAATCATGAATTAAATCATGAATCATGAATCATAAAATGAATCATGAATCATGAAGGAAATCATGAATCATGAATCATGAATTGAATCATAAATCATGAAATGAATCATGAAATGAATCATGAATTGAATCATGAATCATGAATTGAATCATGAATCATGAATCATGAATTGAATCTTGAATCATGAATCGAATCATGAATCATGAATCATGAATTGAATCATGAAATGAATCATGAATCATAAGTTGAATCATGAATTAAGAATCATGAATCGAATCATGAATCATGAATCGAATCATGAATCACAAATCATGAATTATGAATCATAAATTGAATCATGAATTGAATCATGAATTGAATCATGAATCATGATTCATGAAATGAATCATGAATCATGAATTGAATCATGAATCATGAATCACGATTTGAATCATGAATCATGAATTGAATCATGAATCATGAATAATGAATCGTGAATTGAATCATGAATCATAAATTGAATCATGAATTGAATCATGAATCAAGAATCATGAAATAAATCATGAATTGAATCAAGATTCATGAACCATGAATTGAATCATGAAATAAATCATGAATCATGAATTGAATCATAAAACATGAATCATGAATTGAATCATGAATCATGAATCATGAATTGAATCATGAATCATGAATCAAAAATTGAATCATGAATCATGAATCGAATCATGAATCATGAATTGAATCATGAATCATGAATCATGAATTGAATCATGAATAAAATCATGAATCATGAATCGAATTATGAATGATAAATCGAATCATGAATCATGAATTGAATCATGAATTAGGAATCATGAATCATGAATTAAGAATCATGAATCATGAATTGAATCATGAATCATGAATTGAATCATGAATCATGAATCATGAATTATTGAATTATGAATCATAAATTGAATCATGAATTGAATCATGAATCATGATTCATGAAATGAATCATGAATCATGAATTGAATCATGAATCATGAATCATGAATTGAATCATGAATCATGAATTGAATCATGAATCATGAATCGAATCATGAATCATGAATCATGAATTGAATCATAAATCATGAATCATGAATTTAATCTTGAATCATGAATCAAATCATGAATCATGAATCATGAATTGAATCTTGAATCATGAATCGAATCATGAATCATGAATCATGAATTGAATCATGAATCGAATCATGAATCATGAATCATGAATTGAATCATGAATCATGAATCATGAAATAAATCATGAATCATGAATTGAATCATGAATCAAGAATCATAAATTGAATCATGAATCATGAATTGAATCATTAATCATGAATCAAATCATGAATCATGAATTGAATCATGAATCATGAATCATGAATCATGAATTGAATCATGAAGCGAATCATGAATCATGAATCATGAATTGAATCATTAATCATGAATCAAATCATGAATCATGAATTGAAACATGAATCATGAATCATGAATCATGAATTGAATCATGAATCATGAAGCGAATCATGAATCATGAATCATGAATTGAATCATGAATCATGACCCATGAATTGAATCATGAATCATGAATCATGAATTGAATCATGAATTATGAATCATAAATTGAATCATGAATTGAATCAATAATTGAATCATGAATCATGAATCATGAATTGAATCATGAATCATGAATTGAATCATGAATCATGAATCATGAATTGAATCATGAATCATGAATCATGAATCATAAATTGAAGCATGAATCATGAAATGAATCATGAAATAAATCATTAATCATGATTTGAATCAAGAATTGAATCATAAATCATGGAATGAATCATGAAATGAATCATGAATCACAAATTGAAGCATGAATCATGAAATGAATCATGAAATAAATCATTAATCATGATTTGAATCAAGAATTGAATCATAAATCATGAATTGAATCATGAAATAAATCATGAATCATGAATTAAATCATAAAACATGAATCATGAATTGAATCATGAATCATGAATCATGAATTGAATCATGAATCATGAATTAAGAATTGAATCATGAATCATGAATTGAATCATGAATCATGAATTGAATCATGAATCATGAATTGAATCATGAATCATGAATTGAATCATGAATCATGAATTGAATCATTAATCATGAATCGAATCATGAATCATGAATCAAATCATGAATCATGAATCATGAATCATGTATTGAATCATGAATCATGAATTGAATCATTAATCATGAATCAAATCATGAATCATGAATTGAATCATGAATCATGAATTAAATCATGAATCATGAATTGAATCATGAATCATGAATTGAATCATTAATCATGAATCAAATCATGAATCATGAATTGAATCATGAATCATGAATTGAATCATGAATCATGAAGCGAATCATGAATCATGAATCATGAATTGAATCATTAATCATGAATCAAATCATAAATCATGAATTGAATCATGAATCATGAATCATGAATCATTAATTGAATCATGAATCGAATCATGAATCATGAATCATGAATTAAATCATGAATTATGAATCATAAATTGAATCATAAATCATGAAATGAATCATGAAATGAATCATGAATTGAATCATGAATCATGAATTGAATCATGAATCATGAATCATGAATTGAATCATGAATCATAAATCATGAATTAAATTATGAATCATGAATTATGAATCGAATCATGAATCACAAATCATGAATTAAATCATGAATCATGAATCATAAAATGAATCATGAATCATGAAGGAAATCATGAATCATGAATCATGAATTGAATCATAAATTATGAAATGAATCATGAAATGAATCATGAATTGAATCATGAATCATGAATTGAATCATGAATCATGAATCATGAATCATGAATTGAATCTTGAATCATGAAATGAATCATGAATCATAAGTTGAATCATGAATCAAGAATCATGAACGAATCATGAATCATGAATCGAATCATGAATCACAAATCATGAATTATGAATCATAAATTGAATCATGAATTGAATCATGAATCATGATTCATGAAATGAATCATGAATCATGAATTGAATCATGAATCATGAATCACGATTTGAATCATGAATCATGAATTGAATCATGAATCATGAATAATGAATCATGAATTGAATCATGAATCATAAATTGAATCATGAATTGAATCATGAATCAAGAATCATGAAATAAATCATGAATTGAATCAAGATTCATGAACCATGAATTGAATCATGAAATAAATCATGAATCATGAATTGAATCATAAAACATGAATCATGAATTGAATCATGAATCATGAATCATGAATTGAATCATGAATCATGAATCAAAAATTGAATCATGAATCATGAATCGAATCATGAATCATGAATTGAATCATGAATCATGAATCATGAATTGAATCATGAAAAAAATCATGAATCATGAATCGAATTATGAATGATAAATCGAATCATGAATCATGAATTGAATCATGAATTAGGAATCATGAATCATGAATTAAGAAGCATGAATCATGAATTGAATAATGAATCATGAATTGAATCATGAATCATGAATCATGAATTATTGAATTATGAATCATAAATTGAATCATGAATTGAATCATGAATCGAATCATGAATCATGAATCGAATCATGATTAATGAATCGAATCATGAATCACAAATCATGAATTAAATTATGAATCATGAATTATGAATCGAATCATGAATCACAAATCACGAATTAAATCATCAATCATGAATCATAAAATGAATCATGAATCATGAAGGAAATCATGAATCATGAATTGAATCATAAATCATGAAATGAATCATGAAATCAATCATGAATCATGAATTGAATCATGAATCATGAATTGAATCATGAATCATGAATTGAATCATGCATCATGAATTGAATCATTAATCATGAATCTAATCATGAATCATGAATTGAATCATGAATCATGAATTGAATCATGAATCATGAATTGAATCATGAATCATGAATTGAATCATGAATCATGAATTGAATCATGAATCATGAATTGAATCATTAATCATAAATCAAATCATGAATCATGAATTGAATCATGAATTGAATCATGAATCATGAAGCGAATCATGAATCATGAATTGAATCATTAATCATGAATCAAATCATGAATCATGAATTGAATCATGAATCATTAATCATGAATCATGAATTGAATCATGAATCATGAAGCGAATCATGAATCATGAATCATGAATCATGAATTGAATCATGAATCATGAATTGAATCATGAATTATGAATCATAAATTGAATCATGAATTGAATCATTAATTGAATTATGAATCATAAATTGAATCATGAATTGAATCATTAATTGAATTATGAATCATAAATCATGAATTGAATCATGAATTATGAATTAAATCATGAATCATGAATCATGAATTATGAATCATGAATCTTGAATTGAATCATGAATCACAAATTGAATCATGAATCATGAATCGAATCATGAATCATGAATAATGAATTGAATCATGAATCATGAATTGAATCATGAATCATGAATGGAATCATGAATCATGAATTGAATCATGAATTATGAAATGAATCATGAATTGAATCATGAATTCAAACATGAATCATGAATTGAATCATGAATCATGAATCATGCATTGAATCATGAATCATGAATTGAATCATGAATCATGAATTGAATTATGAATTGAATCAAGAATTGAATCATGAATTGATACATGAATCATGAATCGAATCATGATTCATGAATCATGAATTGAATCATGAACCATGAATCATGAATTAAATCATGAATTGAATCATGAATCAAGAATCATGAATCATTAATTAAATCATGAATCATGAATCATGAATCATTAATTGAATCATGAATCATGAATCATGAATTGAATCATAAATCATGAATTGAATCATGAATTGAATCATGAAATATGAATCATAAAATGAATCATGATCTGAATCATGAATTATATCATCAATCATAAATCATGAAATGAATCATGAAATAAATCATAAATCATGAATTGAATCAAGAATTGAATCATGAATCACGAATTGAATCATAAATCATGAATCATGAATCGAATCATGAATCATGAATAATGAATCATGAATTGAATCATGAATTGAATCATGAATCAAGAATCATGAAATAAATCATTAATTAAATCAAGATTCATGAACCATTAATTGCATCATGAAATAAATCATGAATCATGAATTGAATCATAAATCATGAATCATGAATTGAATCATGAATCATGAATCATGAATTGAATCATGAATCATGAATCAAGAATTGAATAATGAATCATGAATCGAATCATGAATCATGAATTGAATCATGAATCATGAATCATAATTTGAATCATGAATCGAATCATGAATCGAATCATGAATCATGAATCAAATCATGAATTATGAATCGAATCATGAATCATGAATCATGAATTGAATCATGAATCGAATCATGAATCGAATCATGAATCATGAATCGAATCATGAATCATGAATCGAATCATGAATTATGAATCGAATCATGAATCATGAATTGAATCATGAATTAAGAATCATGAATCATGAATTGAATCATGAATCATTAATCATGAATCATGAATTGAATCATGAATCATGAAGCGAATCATGAATCATGAATCATGAATCATGAATTGAATCATGAATCATGAATTGAATCATGAATTATGAATCATAAATTGAATCATGAATTGAATCATTAATTGAATTATGAATCATAAATTGAATCATGAATTGAATCATTAATTGAATTATGAATCATAAATCATGAATTGAATCATGAATTATGAATTAAATCATGAATCATGAATCATGAATTATGAATCATGAATCTTGAATTGAATCATGAATCACAAATTGAATCATGAATCATGAATCGAATCATGAATCATGAATAATGAATTGAATCATGAATCATGAATTGAATCATGAATCATGAATGGAATCATGAATCATGAATTGAATCATGAATTATGAAATGAATCATGAATTGAATCATGAATTCAAACATGAATCATGAATTGAATCATGAATCATGCATTGAATCATGAATCATGAATTGAATCATGAATCATGAATTGAATTATGAATTGAATCAAGAATTGAATCATGAATTGATACATGAATCATGAATCGAATCATGATTCATGAATCATGAATTGAATCATGAACCATGAATCATGAATTAAATCATGAATTGAATCATGAATCATGAATCATGAATTATTGAATTATGAATCATAAATTGAATCATGAATCAAGAATCATGAATCATTAATTAAATCATGAATCATGAATCATGAATCATTAATTGAATCATGAATCATGAATCATGAATTGAATCATAAATCATGAATTGAATCATGAATTGAATCATGAAATATGAATCATAAAATGAATCATGATCTGAATCATGAATTATATCATCAATCATAAATCATGAAATGAATCATGAAATAAATCATAAATCATGAATTGAATCAAGAATTGAATCATGAATCACGAATTGAATCATAAATCATGAATCATGAATCGAATCATGAATCATGAATAATGAATCATGAATTGAATCATGAATTGAATCATGAATCAAGAATCATGAAATAAATCATTAATTAAATCAAGATTCATGAACCATTAATTGCATCATGAAATAAATCATGAATCATGAATTGAATCATAAATCATGATTCATGAATTGAATCATGAATCATGAATCATGAATTGAATCATGAATCATGAATCAAGAATTGAATAATGAATCATGAATCGAATCATGAATCATGAATTGAATCATGAATCATGAATCATAATTTGAATCATGAATCGAATCATGAATCGAATCATGAATCATGAATCAAATCATGAATTATGAATCGAATCATGAACCATGAATCATGAATTGAATCATGAATCGAATCATGAATCGAATCATGAATCATGAATCGAATCATGAATCATGAATCGAATCATGAATTATGAATCGAATCATGAATCATGAATTGAATCATGAATTAAGAATCATGAATCATGAATTGAATCATGAATCATGAATTGAATCATGAATTGAATCATGAATCATGAATTAAAACATGAATCATGAATTGAATCATGATTTAAAACATGAATTATGAATTGAATCATGAATCATGAATCATGAATTGAATCTTGAATCATGAATCAAATCATGAATTATGAATTATGAACCGAATCATGTATCATGATTCGAATCAAGAATCATGATTCAAATCAAGAATCATGAATCGAATCATGAATCATGAATCGAATCATGAATCACAAATCATGAATTGAATTATGAATCATGAATTATGAAACGAATCATGAATCACAAATCATGAATTAAATCATAAAACATGAAATAAATCATGAAATGAATAATGAATTGAATCATGAATCATGAATTGAATCATGAATCATGAATCATGAATTGAATCATGAATCATGAATTGAATCATGAATCATGAATTGAATCATGAATCATGAATTGAATCATGAATCATGAATCATGAATCATGATTCATGAATTGAATCATGAATCATGAAATTAATCATGATTTGAATCATGAATTCAAACATGAATCATGAATCATGAATCATGCATTGAATCATAAATCATGAATCATGCATTGAATCATGAATCATGAATTGAATCTTGAATCATGATTGAATTATGAATTGAATCAAGAATTGAATCATGAATTGAAACATGAATCATGAATCGAATCATGATTCATGAATCATGAATTGAATCATGAATCATGAATTGAATCATGAATCATGAAGCAAATCATGAATCATGAATCATGAATTGAATCGTGAATCATGACCCATGAATTGAATCATGAATCATGAATTGAATCATTAATTGAATCATTAATTGAATCATGAATCATCAATCATGAAATGAATCATGAATCATGAATTGAATCATGAATCATAAATCATAAATTGAATCTTGAATCATGAATCGAATCATGAATCATGAATTATGAATCAAATCATGAATCATGATTCAAATCAAGAATCATGAATCGAATCAGGAATCATGAATCGAATCATGAATCACAAATAATGAATTGAATTATGAATCATGAATTATGAATCGAATCATAAATCACAAATCATGAATTGAATCATGAATCATGAATCATAAAATAAATCATGAATCATGAATGAAATCATGAATCATGAATTGAATCATAAATCATGAAATGAATCATAAAATGAATCATGAAATGAATCATGAATTAAGAATCATGAATCATGAATTGAATCATGAATCATTAATCATGAATCATGAATTGAATCATGAATCATGAAGCGAATCATGAATCATGAATCATGAATCATGAATTGAATCATGAATCATGAATTGAATCATGAATTATGAATCATAAATTGAATCATGAATTGAATCATTAATTGAATTATGAATCATAAATTGAATCATGAATTGAATCATTAATTGAATTATGAATCATAAATCATGAATTGAATCATGAATTATGAATTAAATCATGAATCATGAATCATGAATTATGAATCATGAATCTTGAATTGAATCATGAATCACAAATTGAATCATGAATCATGAATCGAATCATGAATCATGAATAATGAATTGAATCATGAATCATGAATTGAATCATGAATCATGAATGGAATCATGAATCATGAATTGAATCATGAATTATGAAATGAATCATGAATTGAATCATGAATTCAAACATGAATCATGAATTGAATCATGAATCATGCATTGAATCATGAATCATGAATTGAATCATGAATCATGAATTGAATTATGAATTGAATCAAGAATTGAATCATGAATTGATACATGAATCATGAATCGAATCATGATTCATGAATCATGAATTGAATCATGAACCATGAATCATGAATTAAATCATGAATTGAATCATAAATCATGAATCATGAATTATTGAATTATGAATCATAAATTGAATCATGAATCAAGAATCATGAATCATTAATTAAATCATGAATCATGAATCATGAATCATTAATTGAATCATGAATCATGAATCATGAATTGAATCATAAATCATGAATTGAATCATGAATTGAATCATGAAATATGAATCATAAAATGAATCATGATCTGAATCATGAATTATATCATCAATCATAAATCATGAAATGAATCATGAAATAAATCATAAATCATGAATTGAATCAAGAATTGAATCATGAATCACGAATTGAATCATAAATCATGAATCATGAATCGAATCATGAATCATGAATAATGAATCATGAATTGAATCATGAATTGAATCATGAATCAAGAATCATGAAATAAATCATTAATTAAATCAAGATTCATGAACCATTAATTGCATCATGAAATAAATCATGAATCATGAATTGAATCATAAATCATGATTCATGAATTGAATCATGAATCATGAATCATGAATTGAATCATGAATCATGAATCAAGAATTGAATAATGAATCATGAATCGAATCATGAATCATGAATTGAATCATGAATCATGAATCATAATTTGAATCATGAATCGAATCATGAATCGAATCATGAATCATGAATCAAATCATGAATTATGAATCGAATCATGAACCATGAATCATGAATTGAATCATGAATCGAATCATGAATCGAATCATGAATCATGAATCGAATCATGAATCATGAATCGAATCATGAATTATGAATCGAATCATGAATCATGAATTGAATCATGAATTAAGAATCATGAATCATGAATTGAATCATGAATCATGAATTGAATCATGAATTGAATCATGAATCATGAATTAAAACATGAATCATGAATTGAATCATGATTTAAAACATGAATTATGAATTGAATCATGAATCATGAATCATGAATTGAATCTTGAATCATGAATCAAATCATGAATTATGAATTATGAACCGAATCATGTATCATGATTCGAATCAAGAATCATGATTCAAATCAAGAATCATGAATCGAATCATGAATCATGAATCGAATCATGAATCACAAATCATGAATTGAATTATGAATCATGAATTATGAAACGAATCATGAATCACAAATCATGAATTAAATCATAAAACATGAAATAAATCATGAAATGAATAATGAATTGAATCATGAATCATGAATTGAATCATGAATCATGAATCATGAATTGAATCATGAATCATGAATTGAATCATGAATCATGAATTGAATCATGAATCATGAATTGAATCATGAATCATGAATCATGAATCATGATTCATGAATTGAATCATGAATCATGAAATTAATCATGATTTGAATCATGAATTCAAACATGAATCATGAATCATGAATCATGCATTGAATCATAAATCATGAATCATGCATTGAATCATGAATCATGAATTGAATCTTGAATCATGATTGAATTATGAATTGAATCAAGAATTGAATCATGAATTGAAACATGAATCATGAATCGAATCATGATTCATGAATCATGAATTGAATCATGAATCATGAATTGAATCATGAATCATGAAGCAAATCATGAATCATGAATCATGAATTGAATCGTGAATCATGACCCATGAATTGAATCATGAATCATGAATTGAATCATGAATTGAATCATTAATTGAATCATGAATCATCAATCATGAAATGAATCATGAATCATGAATTGAATCATGAATCATAAATCATAAATTGAATCTTGAATCATGAATCGAATCATGAATCATGAATTATGAATCAAATCATGAATCATGATTCAAATCAAGAATCATGAATCGAATCAGGAATCATGAATCGAATCATGAATCACAAATAATGAATTGAATTATGAATCATGAATTATGAATCGAATCATAAATCACAAATCATGAATTGAATCATGAATCATGAATCATAAAATAAATCATGAATCATGAATGAAATCATGAATCATGAATTGAATCATAAATCATGAAATGAATCATAAAATGAATCATGAAATGAATCATGAATCATGAATGGAATCATGAATTGAATCATAAATCATGAAATGAATCATGAATCATGAATTGAATCATGAATCATGAATTGAATCATGAATCATGAATCAAGAATCATAAATCATGAATTGAATCATGAATCATGAATTGAATCATGAATCATGAATGGAATCATGAATCATGAATTGAATCATGAATCATGAAATGAATCATGAATTGAATCATGAATTCAAACATGAATCATGAATCATATCATGAATCATGAATCATGCATTGAATCATTAATTCAAACATGAATCATGAATCGAATCATGAATCATGAATCATGCATTGAATCATGAATCATGAATCATGCATTGAATCATGAATCATGAATAATGAATTGAATCATGAATCATGAATTGAATTATGAATTGAATCAAGAATTGAATCATGAATTGATACATGAATCATGAATCGAATCATGATTCCTGAATCATGAATTGAATCATGAATTAATGAATTGAATTATGAATTGAATCAAGAATTGAATCATGAATTGAAACATGAATCATGAATCGAATCATGATTCATGAATCATGAATTGAATCATGAATCATGAATCATGATTGAATCATGAATTATGAATCATAAAATGAATCATGATCTGAATCATGAATTGAATCATCAATCATGAATCATGAAATGAATCATGAAATAAATCATGAATCATAAATTGAATCAAGAATTGAATCATGAATCACGAATTGAATCATTAATCATGAATCGAATCATGAATCATGAATAATAGAATCATGAATCATGAATCTCGAATCGAATCATGAATCATGATTAATGAATCATGAATTGAATCATGAATCATAAAATAAATCATGAATTGAATCAAGATTCATGAACCATGAATTGAATCATGAAATAAATCATGAATCATGAATTGAATCATAAATCATGAATCATGAATTGAATCATGAATCATGAATCATGAATTGAATCATGAATCATGAATCAAGAATTGAATCATGAATCATGAATCGAATCATGAATCATGAATTGAATCATGAATCATGAATCATGAATTGAATCATGAATCGAATCATTAATCATGAATCGAATCATGAATCATGAATCGAATCATGAATCTTGAATCGAATCATGAATTAAGAATCATGAATTGAATCATAAATCATGAATTGAATCATGAATTGAATCATGAATCATGAATTAAAACATGAATCATGAATTGAATCATGATTTAAAACATGAATTATGAATTGAATCATGAATCATGAATCATGAATTGAATCTTGAATCATGAATCGAATCATGAATCATGAATTATGAACCGAATCATGAATCATGATTCGAATCAAGAATCATGAATCGAATCATGAATCATGAATCGAATCATGAATCACAAATACTGAATTGAATTATAAATCATGAATTATGAATCGAATCATGATTTACAAATCATGAATTAAATCATGAATCTTGAATCATGAATTGAATCATGAATCATGAATTGAATCATGAATCATGAATCGAATCATGAATCATGAATTCAATCATGAATTCAATCATGAATCAAGAATCATGAAATAAATCATGAATCATGAATTAAATCATAAAACATGAATCATGAATTGAATCATGAATCATGAATTAGGAATTGAATCATGAATCATAAATCAAATGATTCATGAATAAATCGATTCATGAACCATGAATTGAATCATGAAATAAATCATGAATCATGAATTGAATCATAAATCATGAATCATGAATTGAATCATGAATCATGAATTGAATCATGAATCATGAATCAAGAATTGAATCATGAATCATGAATCGAATCATGAATCATGAATTGAATCATGAATCATGAATCATGAATTGAATCATGAATCGAATCATGAATCATGAATCGAATCATGAATCATGAATCGAATCATGAATCATGAATCGAATCATGAATTAAGAATCATGAATCATGAATTGAATCATAAATCATGAATTGAATCATGAATCATTAATTAAAACATGAATCATGAATTGAATCATGATTTAAAACATGAAGTATGAATTGAATCATGAATAATGAATCAGGAATTGAATATTGAATCATGAATCGAATCATGAATCATGAATCGAATCAAGAATCATGAATCGAATCATGAATCATGAATCGAATCATGAGTCACAAATACTGAATTGAATTATAAATCATGAATTATGAATCGAATCATGAATCACAAATCATGAATTAAATCATGAATCATGAATCATAAACTGAATCATGAATCATAAATGGAATCATGAATCATGAATCATGAATTGAATCATAAATCATGAAATGAATCATGAATCATGAATTGAATCATAAATCATGAATTGAATCAGGAATCATGAATTGAATCATGAATCATGAATTGAATCATGAATCATGAATCATGAATCTTGAATCATGAATTGAATCATGAATCATGAATTAAATCATGAATCATGAATCGAATCATGAATCATGAATTGAATCATGAATTCAATCATGAATCCAGAATCATGAAATAAATCATGAATCATGAATTAAATCATAAACCATGAATCATGAATTGAATATTGAATCATGAATCATGAATTGAATCATGAATCATGAATTAAGAATTGAATCATGAATCATAAATCGAATCATGAATCATGAATTGAATCATGAATCATGAATCATGAATTGAATCATGAATAAAATCATGAATCATGAATCGAATCATGAATGATGAATCGAATCATGAATCATGAATTGAATCATAAATTAGGAATCATGAATCATGAATTAAGAATCATGAATCATGAATTGAATCATGAATCAGGAATTGAATCATGAATTGAATCATGAATCATGAATTAAAATATGAATCATGAATTGAATCATGATTTAAAACATGAATTATGAATTGAATCATGAATCATGAATCAGGAATTGAAACTTGAATCATGAATCGAATCATGAATCGAATCATGAATCATGAATCGAATCATGATTAATGAATCGAATCATGAATCACAAATCATGAATTAAATTATGAATCATGAATTATGAATCGAATCATGAATCACAAATCACGAATTAAATCATGAATCATGAATCATAAAATGAATCATGAATCATGAAGGAAATCATGAATCATGAATTGAATCATAAATCATGAAATGAATCATGAAATGAATCATGAATCATGAATCATGAATTGAATCATGAATCATGAATTGAATCATGAATCATGAATCATGAATTGAATCATAAATCATGAATTAAATCATGAACCATGAATTGAATCATGAATTATAAATTGAATCATGAATCATGAATTGAATCATGATTTATGAATCATGAATTGAATCATGAATCATGAATCATGAATTGAATCATGAATCATGACTCATGAATCGACTCATGAATCATGAATCATAAATTGAATCATGAATCATGAAATGAATCATGAATCATGAATCATAAACTGAATCATGAATCATAAATGGAATCATGAATCATGAATCATGAATTGAATCATAAATCATGAAATGAATCATGAATCATGAATTGAATCATAAATCATGAATTGAATCAGGAATCATGAATTGAATCATGAATCATGAATTGAATCATGAATCATGAATCATGAATCTTGAATCATGAATTGAATCATGAATCATGAATTAAATCATGAATCATGAATCGAATCATGAATCATGAATTGAATCATGAATTCAATCATGAATCAAGAATCATGAAATAAATCATGAATCATGAATTAAATCATAAAACATGAATCATGAATTGAATATTGAATCATGAATCATGAATTGAATCATGAATCATGAATTAAGAATTGAATCATGAATCATAAATCGAATCATGAATCATGAATTGAATCATGAATCATGAATCATGAATTGAATCATGAATAAAATCATGAATCATGAATCGAATCATGAATGATGAATCGAATCATGAATCATGAATTGAATCATAAATTAGGAATCATGAATCATGAATTAAGAATCATGAATCATGAATTGAATCATGAATCAGGAATTGAATCATGAATTGAATCATGAATCATGAATTAAAATATGAATCATGAATTGAATCATGATTTAAAACATGAATTATGAATTGAATCATGAATCATGAATCAGGAATTGAAACTTGAATCATGAATCGAATCATGAATCGAATCATGAATCATGAATCGAATCATGATTAATGAATCGAATCATGAATCACAAATCATGAATTAAATTATGAATCATGAATTATGAATCGAATCATGAATCACAAATCACGAATTAAATCATGAATCATGAATCATAAAATGAATCATGAATCATGAAGGAAATCATGAATCATGAATTGAATCATAAATCATGAAATGAATCATGAAATGAATCATGAATCATGAATTGAATCATGAATCATGAATTGAATCATGAATCATGAATCATGAATTGAATCATAAATCATGAATTAAATCATGAACCATGAATTGAATCATGAATTATAAATTGAATCATGAATCATGAATTGAATCATGATTTATGAATCATGAATTGAATCATGAATCATGACTCATGAATCGACTCATGAATCATGAATCATAAATTGAATCATGAATCATGAAATGAATCATGAATTGAATCATGAATTGAATCATAATTCATGAATTATGAAATGAATTATGAAATGATTCATGAATCATGAATTTAATCATGAATCATGAATTGAATCATGATCATGAATTGAATCATGAATCATGAATTGAATCATAATTTGAATCATGAATCATGAATCGAATCATGAATCATGAATTCAATCATAAATCATGAATTAAATCATGAATCATGAATCATAAAGTGATTCATGAATCATGAATTGAATCATGAACCATTTATTGAATCATGAATCATGAATTGAATCATGAATCATGAATCAAATCATGAATCATGAATTGAATCATGAATCATAAATCGAATCATGAATCATGAATCGACTCATGAATCATTAATCATAAATTGAATCATAAATCATGAATCATGAATTGAATCATGAATCATGAAATGAATAATGAATTGAATCATGAATTGAATCATGAATCATGAATCATGAAATGAATTATGAAATGACTCATTAATCAAGAATTGAATCATGAATCATGAATCATAAATTGAATCATGAATCATGAATCATGAACTGAATCATAATTCATGAAATTAATCATGAATTGAATCATAAATTGAAACATGAATCATGAATCGAATCATGAATCATGAAATGAATCATGAATTGAACCATGAATTGAAACATGAATCATGAATCATGAATTGAATCATGAATCGTGAAATGAATCATGTATTGAATAATGAATCATGATTTGAATCATAAATCATGAATTGAATTATGAATTATGAATTGAATCATGAATCATGAAATGAATCATGAATTGAATCATGAATTGAATCATTAATCATAAAATGATACATGAAATGAATCATGAATCAAGATTTCAAGCATCAATCATGAATCATGATTCATGAATTGAATCATGAATCATGAATCATGAATCAAATTATGAATCATGAATTGAATCATGATTTATGAATCATGAATTGAATCATGAATCATGACTCATGAATCGACTCATGAATCATGAATCATGAATCATAAATTGAATCATGAATCATGAAATGAATCATGAATTGAATCATGAATTGAATCATGAATCATGAATTATGAAATGAATTATAAAATGATTCATGAATCATGAATTTAATCATGAATCATTAATTGAATCATGATCATGAATTGAATCATGAATCATAAATTGAATCATAATTTGAATCATGAATCATGAATCGAATCATGAATCATGAATTCAATCATAAATCATGAATTCAATCATAAATCATGAATTGAATCATGAATCATGAATCATAAAGTGATTCATGAATCATGAATTGAATCATGAACCATTTATTGAATCGTGAATCATGAATTGAATCATGAATCATAAATTAAATCATATTGAATCGTGAATCATGAATTGAATCATGAATCATAAATTAAATCATAAATCAAATCATGAATCATGAATCATGATTCATGAATCGAATCATGAATCATAAATCATGAATTAAATCATGAATCGAATTATTAATCATGAATCATGAATGAATCATGAATCATGAATTGAATCATGAATAATGAATTGAATCATGAATCATGAATTCAATCATAAATCATGAATTGAATTATGAATCATGTATCATGAAATGATTCATAAATCATGAATTAAATCATGAACCATGAATTGAATCATGAATTATAAATTGAATCATGAATCATGAATTGAATCATGATTTATGAATCATGAATTGAATCATGAATCATGACTCATGAATCGACTCATGAATCATGAATCATAAATTGAATCATGAATCATGAAATGAATCATGAATTGAATCATGAATTGAATCATGAATCATGAATTATGAAATGAATTATGAAATGATTCATGAATCATGAATTTAATCATGAATCATGAATTGAATCATGATCATGAATTGAATCATGAATCATGAATTGAATCATAATTTGAATCATGAATCATGAATCGAATCATGAATCATGAATTCAATCATAAATCATGAATTGAATCATGAATCATGAATCATAAAGTAATTCATGAATCATGAATTGAATCATGAACCATTTATTGAATCATGAATCATGAATTGAATCATGAATCATGAATCAAATCATGAATCATGAATTGAATCATGAATCATAAATCGAATCATGAATCATGAATCGAATCATGAATCATTAATCATAAATTGAATCATAAATCATGAATCATGAATTGAATCATGAATCATGAAATGAATCATGAATTGAATCATGAATTGAATCATGAATCATGAATCATGAAATGACTCATTAATCAAGAATTGAATCATGAATCATGAATCATAAATTGAATCATGAATCATGAATCATGAACTGAATCATAATTCATGAAATTATTTAATGAATTGAATCATAAATTGAAACATGAATCATGAATCGAATCATGAATCATGAATCATGAAATGAATCATGAATTGAACCATGAATTGAAACATGAATCATGAATCATGAATTGAATCATGAATCGTGAAATGAATCATGTATTGAATAATGAATCATGATTTGAATCATAAATCATGAATTGAATTATGAATTATGAATTGAATCATGAATCATGAAATGAATCATGAATTGAATCATGAATTGAATCATTAATCATAAAATGATACATGAAATGAATCATGAATCAAGATTTCAAGCATCAATCATGAATCATGATTCATGAATTGAATCATGAATCATGAATCATGAATCAAATTATGAATCATGAATTGAATCATGATTTATGAATCATGAATTGAATCATGAATCATGACTCATGAATCGACTCATGAATCATGAATCATAAATTGAATCATGAATCATGAAATGAATCATGAATTGAATCATGAATTGAATCATGAATCATGAATTATGAAATGAATTATGAAATGATTCATGAATCATGAATTTAATCATGAATCATGAATTGAATCATGATCATGAATTGAATCATGAATCATAAATTGAATCATAATTTGAATCATGAATCATGAATCGAATCATGAATCATGAATTCAATCATAAATCATGAATTGAATCATGAATCATGAATCATAAAGTGATTCATGAATCATGAATTGAATCATGAACCATTTATTGAATCGTGAATCATGAATTGAATCATGAATAATGAATTGAATCATTAATCATAAATTGAATCATAAATCATGAATCATGAATTGAATCATGAATCATGAAATGAATCATGAATTGAATCATGAATTGAATCATGAATCATGAATCATGAAATGAATTATGAAATGACTCATAAATCAAGAATTGAATCATGAATCATGAATCATAAATTGAATCATGAATCATGAATCATGAACTGAATCATAATTCATGAAATTAATCATGAATTGAATCATGAATTGAAACATGAATCATGAATCGAATCATGAATCATGAATCATGAATTGAATCATGAATTGAATCATGAATCATGAAATGAATCATGAATCATGAATTGAATCATGAATCATGAATTGATTAATGAATCATTAATTGAATCATGAATTGAATCATGAATCATGAATCGAATCATGAATCATGAATCGAATCATGAATCATGAATTGAATCATGAATCATGAATTGAATCATAAATCAAATAATGAATCATGAATCATGAATCGAATCATTAATCATGAATCATGAATCGAATCATAAATCATAAATTAAATTGTGAATCGAATCATTAATCATGAATCATGAATCGAATCATGAATCATGAATCGAATCATGAATAATGAATTGAATCATGAATCATGAATTGAATCATGAATTATGAATTGAATCATGAACCATGAATTGAATCATGAATCATGAATCATGAATCGAATCATGAATCATGAATTGAATCATGAATCATGAATCATGAATCGAATCATGAATCATGAATCGACTAATGATTCATGAATCATAAATCGAATCATGAATCATGAATCATGAAATGAATAATGAATTGAATCATGAATTGAATCATGAATCATGAATCGAATCATGAATTGAATCATGAATCATGAATCGAATCATGAATCATGAATCGAATCATGAATCATGAATCGAATCATGAATTGAATCATGAATCATGAATCGAATCATGAATCATGAATCGAATCATGAATCATGGATTGAATCATGAATCATAAATTAAATCATAAATCAAATCATGAATCAAGAATCATGAATCATGAATCGAATCATGAATCATGAATCATAAATTGAATCATAAATCATGAATCATGAATTGAATCATGAATCATGAATCATAAATCAAATCACGAATCATGAATCGACTCATGAATCATTAATCATAAATTGAATCATAAATCATGAATCATGAATTGAATCATGAATCATGAAATGAATCATGAAATGAATCATGAATTGAATCATGAATCATGAATCATGAAATGAATTATGAAATGACTCATTAATCAAGAATTGAATCATGAATCATGAATTATAAATTGAATCATGAATCATGAACTTAATCATAATTCATGAAATAAATCATGAATTGAATCATGAATTGAAACATGAATCATGAATCGAATCATGAATCATGAATCATGAAATGAATCATGAATTGAACCATGAATTGAAACATGAATCATGAATTGAATCATGAATCGTGAAATGAATCATGTATTGAATCATGAATCATGATTTGAATCATAAATCATGAATTGAATTATGAATTATGAATTGATTCATGAATCATGAGATGAATCATGAATTGAATCATGAATTGAATCATGAATCAAATTATGAATCATGAATTGAATCATGAATCATGAATTGTATCATGAATTGAATCATGAATTGAATCATGAATCATGAATCATAAAATGAATCATGAATTGAATCATGAATTGAATCATGAATCCTGAAATGAATCATGAATCATGAATTGAATCATGAATCATGAATTGAATCATGAATCATGAATTGATTAATGAATCATGAATTGAATCATGAATTGAATCATGAATCATGAATCGAATGATGAATCATGAATCGAATCATGAATCATGAATTGAATCATGAATCATGAATTGAATCATAAATCAAATCATGAATCATGAATCATGAATCGAATCATTAATCATGAATCATGAATCGAATCATAAATCATAAATTAAATCATGAATCGAATCATTAATCATGAATCATGAATCGAATCATGAATCATGAATCGAATCATGAATCATGAATTGAATCATGAATCATGAATTGAATCATAAATCTTGAATCATGAATTGAATCATGAATCATGAATTGAATCATAAATCATGAATTGAATCATGAACCATGAATCATGAAATGATTCATGAATTATGAATTGAATCATGAACCATGAATTGAATCATGAATCATGAATCATGAATCGAATCAGGAATCATGAATTGAATCATGAATCATGAATCATGAATCGAATCATGAATCATGAATCGACTAATGATTCATGAATCATAAATTGAATCATGAATCATGAATCATGAAATGAATCATGAATTGAATCATGAATTGAATCATGAATCATGAATCATGAATCGAATCATGAATCATGAATCGAATCATGAATCATGGATTGAATCATGAATCATAAATTAAATCATAAATCAAATCATGAATCATGAATCATGAATCATGAATCGAATCATGAATCACGAATTATAAATTGAATCATAAATCATGAATCATGAAATGAATCATGAATCATAAATTGAATCATGAATTAAGAATCATGAAATGAATCATGAATTGAATCATGAATTGAATCATGAATCATGAATCATGAAATGAATTATGAAATGACTTATTAATCAAGAATTGAATCATGAATCATGAATCATAAATTGAATCATGAATCATGAATAATGAATTGAATCATGAATCATGAAATGAATCATGAATTGAATCATGAATTGAAACATGACATGAATCGAATCATGAATCATGAATCATGAAATGAATCATGAATTGAACCATGAATTGAAACATGAATCATGAATTGAATCATGAATCGTGAATGAATCATGTATTGAATCATGAATCATGATTTGAATCATAAATCATGAATTGAATTATGAATTATGAATTGAATCATGAATCATGAAATGAATCATGAATTGAATCATAAATTGAATCATGAATTGAATCATGAATTATGTATTAAATCATTAATTAAAACATGAAAGGAATCATGATTGGAATCATGAATTGAATCATGAATCATGAAATGATACATGAAATGAATCATGAATCAAGATTTAAAGCATCAATCATGAATCATGATTCATGAATTCAATCATGAATCATGATTCATGAATTGAATCATGAATCATGAATCATAAAATGAATCATGAATTGAATCATGAATTGAATCATGAAATGAATCATGAATCATGAATTGAATCATGAATCATGAATTGATTAATGAATCATGAATTGAATCATGAATTGAATCATGAATCATGAATCGAATCATGAATCATGAATCAAATCATGAATCATGAATTGAATCATGAATCATGAATTGAATCATAAATCAAATCATGAATCATGAATCATGAATCGAATCATTAATCATGAATCATGAATCGAATCATAAATCATAAATTAAATCATGAATCGAATCATTAATCATGAATCATGAATTGAATCATAAATCATGAATTGAATCATGAACCATGAATCATGAAATGATTCATGAATTATGAATTGAATCATGAACCATGAATTGACTCATGAATCATGAATCATGAATCGAATCATGAATCATGAATTGAATCATGAATCATGAATCATGAATCGAATCATGAATCATGAATCGACTAATGAATCATGAATCATAAATTGAATCATGAATTGAATCATGAATCATGAATACTGAATCATAAATCGAATCATGAATCATGAATCGAATCATGAATCATGAATTGAATCATGAATCATGAATAAAATCATAAATCAAATCATGAATCATGAATTGAATCATGAATCATGAATCATGAAATGAATCATGAATTGAACCATGAATTGAAACATGAATCATGAATCATGAATTGAATCATGAATCGTGAATGAATCATGTATTGAGTCATGAATCATGATTTGAATCATAAATCATGAATTGAATTATGAATTATGAATTGAATCATGAATCATGAAATGAATCATGAATTGAATCATAAATTGAATCATAAATTGAATCATGAATTATGTATTAAATCATTAATTAAAACATGAAAGGAATCATGATTGGAATCATGAATTGAATCATGAATCATGAATTGAATCATGAATTGAATCATGAATTGAATCATGAATCATGAATCATGAATCATGAATTGAATCATGAATCATGAATCATGAATTGAATCATGAATCATGAATTGAATCATGAATTGAATTATGAATCATGAATTGAATCATGAATTGAATCATGAATCATGAATCATGAATCAAATTATGAATCATGAATCATGAATAAAGAATTGATTCATGAATCATGAATTGAATCAAGAATTGAGAATCATGATTCAAATCTTGAATCATGAATCATGAATTGAATCATGAATCATAAATAATGAATTGAATCATGAATCGAATCTTGAATCATGAATTGAATCATGAATCATTAATCGAATCATGAATCATGAATAATGAATTGAATCCTGAATCATGAATCATAAATCATGAATTGAATCATGAATCATGAATCTAATCATGATTCATGAATTGAATAATGAATCATGAATCGAATCATGAATCATGAATTTAATCATGAATCATGAATAAAATCATAAATCATGAATTGAATCATGAATCATGAATTGAATCATGACTCATGAATCAAGAATCGAATCATGAATCATGAATAATGAATCGAATCATGAATCATGAATAATAAATCGAATTATGAATCATGAATTGAATCATGAATCATGAATCATGAATCGAATCTTGAATCATGAATCATGAATTGAATCATGAATCATAAATCGAATCATGAATCATGAATAATGAATTGAATCATGAATTGAATCATGAATTGAATCATGAAACATGAATCATGAATCGAATCATGAATCATGAAATGAATCATGAATCATGAATCATGAATTGGTTCATGAATCATGAATCATGAATCGAATCTTGAATCATGAAACATGAATTGAATCATGAATCATGAATTGAATCATGAATCATGAGTCATGATTCATTAATCATGAATCGAATCATGAATTGAATCATGAATTGAATCATGAATCATGAATCATAAAATGAATCATGAATTGAATCATGAATTGAATCATGAAACATGAATCATGAAAGGAATCATGAATTGAATCATGAAATGAATCATGAATCATGAATCATGAATCATGAAATGAATCAAATCATGAATCATGAATTGTGAATTGAATCATGAATTGAATCATGAATTGAATCATGAATCAAGAATCGAATCATGAATCATGAATCGAATCATGAATCGAATCATGAATCATGAATTAAATTATGAATCATGAATCATGAATTGAATCATGAATCGAATCAGGAATCATGAATCGAATCATGTATCATGAATCGAATCATAAATCATGAATCGAATCATGAATCATGAATTGAATCATGAATCATGAATCGAATCATGAATCATGAATCATGAACTGTATCATGAATCATGTATCATGAATCATGAATTAAATCATGATTCATGAATTGAATCATGAATCATGAATTATGAATAGAATCATGAATCATGAATTGAATCATGAATTGAATTATGAATCATGAATTGAATCATGAATTGAATCATGAATCATGAAATGAATCATAAATTAAATCATGAATTGAATTATGAATCATGAATTGAATCATGAATTGAATCATGAATCATGAAATGAATCATAAATTAAATCATGAATCATGAATCATGAATCACAAAATGAATCATGAATTGAATTATGAATCATGAATTGAATCATGAATCATGAAATGAATCATAAATTAAATCATGAATCATGAATCATGAATCATGAAATGAATTATGAATTGAATCATGTATGTAATCATGAATCATGAATCGAATCATCAATCATGTATCATGAATTGAATCATAAATCATGAATCATAAATTTAATCATGAATCATGAATTAAATCATGAATCATAAATCGAATCATGAATCATGTATCATGAATTGAATCATGAATCATAAATTGAATCATGAATCATGAATTAAATCATGAATCATGAACTGAATCATGAATCTTGAATCATGAAATGAATTATGAATTGAATCATGAATTATGAATCATGAATCATGAATCATGAATTGAATCTTAAATCATGAATTGAATCATGAATCACGAATCATGAAATGATTCATGAATCATGAAATGAATCATGAATCATAAATCGAATCATGAATCATGAATAATGAATTAAATCATGAATCATGAATCATGAATCGAATCTTGAATCATGAATTGAATCATTAATCATGAATCGAATCATGAATCATGAATAATGAATTGAATCATGAATCATGAATCATGAATCATGAATTAAATCATGAATCATGAATCAAATCATGAAATGATTCATGATTCATGAATAAAATCATGAATCATGAATTGAATCATGAATCATGAATTGAATCATGAATCATGAATTAAGAATTGAATCATGAATCATGAATCATGAATTATGAATCGAATCATGAATCATGAATAATGAATCGAATCATGAATCATGATTCATGAATCATGAATCGAATCATGAATTGAATCATGAATTGAATCATGAATCATGAATCATAAAATGAATCATGAATTGAATCATGAATTGAATCATGATACATGAATCATGAAATGAATCATGAATTGAATCATGAAATTAATCATGAATCATGAATCGAATCATGAATCAAATCATGAATCATGAATTATGAATTTAATCATGAATTTAATCATGAATTGAATCATGAATCATGAATTAAATTATGAATCATGAATCATAATTTGAATCATGAATCGAATCAGGAATCATGAATCGAATCATGAATCATGAATCGAATCATGAATCATGAATTGAATCATGAATTATGAATTATGAATCGAATCATGAATCATGAATTGAACCATTAATCATGAATTGAATCATAAATCATGAATCCTGAATTGAATCATGAATCGAAATATTGAATCATGAATCATGAATCGAATCATGAATCATGAATCGAATCATGAATCTTGAATCATGAATTTAATAATGAATCATGAATCATGAATCATGAATTGAATCATGAATCATGAATCATGAATCATGAATCAAATCATGAATCGAATCATGAATTGAATCATGAATTGAATCATGAATCATGAATCATAAAATGAATCATGAATTGAATCATGAATTGAATCATGAAACATGAATCATGAATCGAATAATAATTCATGAATCGAATCATGAATAATGAATCATGAATTGAATCATAAATCATGAATCGAATCATGAATCATGAATCATGAATTGAATCATGAATCATGAATCATGAATCATGAAGTGAAATATGAATCATGAATCGAATCATGAATCAGTAATCGAATCATGAATCATGAATTGAAGCATGAATCATTAATCATGAATCATGAAGTGAATTATGAATCATGAATCGAATCATGAATCAGTAATCGACTCATGAATCATGAATCAAATCATGAATCATGAATCGAATCATAAATCATGAATCCTGAATTGAATCATGAATCATGAATTATGAATCGAATCATGAATCATGAATTGATTTATGTATTGAATTATGAATCATGAATCGAATCATGAATTGAATCATGAATCATGACATGAATCATGAATTGAATTATGAATCATGAAATGAATCATGAATTGAATTATGAATCATGAATTGAATTAAAAATCATGAATTGAATCATGAATCATGACATGAATCATGAATTGAATTATGAATCATGAATCATGTATCATGAATTGAATCATGAATCATGAATTGAATCATGAATCATGAATTGATTCATGAATCATGAATTGAATCATGAATCATGAAATGAATTATGAATTGAATCATGAATTATGAATCATGAATCATGAATCATGAATTGAATCATAAATCATGAATTGAATCATAAATCATGAATTAAATCATGAATCATGAATCAAGATTTGAATCATGAATCATGAATCATGAATAATGAATCAAATCATGAATCATGAATAATGAATCAAATCTTGAATCATGAATCATAATTTGAATTATGAATCATGAATCATAAATCGAATCATGAATCATGAATAATGAATTGAATCATAATTCATGAATCATGAATTGAATCATGAATCATGAATCATGATTCAAATCTTGAATCATGAATCATGAATTGAATCATGAATTATGAATCATGAATCATGAATCGAATCATGAATCATGAATTGAATCATGAATCATGAATTGAATCATGAATCATGAATCATGAATCATGATTCATGAATCATGAATCGAATCATGAATTGAATCATGAATTGAATCATGAATCATGAATCATAAAATGAATCATGAATTGAATCATGAATTGAATCATGAAACATGAATCATGAAATTAATCATGAATTGAATCATGAAATTAATCATGAATCATGAATTGAATCATGAATCAAATCATGAATCATGAATTATGAATTTAATCATGAATTTAATCATGAATTGAATCATGAATCATGAATTAAATTATGAATCATGAATCATAATTTAAATCATGAATCGAATCAGGAATCATGAATCGAATCATGAATCATGAATCGAATCATGAATCATGAATTGAATCATGAATTATGAATTATGAATCGAATCATGAATCATGAATTGAACCATTAATCATGAATTGAATCATAAATCATGAATCCTGAATTGAATCATGAATCGAAATATTGAATCATGAATCATGAATCGAATCATGAATCATGAATCGAATCATGAATCTTGAATCATGAATTTAATAATGAATCATGAATCATGAATCATGAATTGAATCATGAATCATGAATCATGAATCAAATCATGAATCATGAATTGAATCATGAATTGAATCATGAATTGAATCATGAATCAAATCATGAATCATGAATTGAATCATGAATCATGAATCATGAATTGAATCATGAATCATGAATTGAATCATGAATTGAATTATGAATCATGAATTGAATCATGAATTGAATCATGAATCATGAATCATGAATCAAATTATGAATCATGAATCATGAATAAAGAATTGATTCATGAATCATGAATTGAATCAAGAATCATGATTCAAATCTTGAATCATGAATCATGAATTGAATCATGAATCATAAATAATGAATTGAATCATGAATCGAATCTTGAATCATGAATTGAATCATGAATCATGAATCGAATCATGAATCATGAATAATGAATTGAATCCTGAATCATGAATCATAAATCATGAATTGAATCATGAATCATGAATCTAATCATGATTCATGAATTGAATAATGAATCATGAATCATGAATCGAATCATGAATCATGAATTTAATCATGAATCATGAATAAAATCATAAATCATGAATTGAATCATGAATCATGAATTGAATCATGACTCATGAATCAAGAATCGAATCATGAATCATGAATAATGAATCGAATCATGAATCATGAATAATAAATCGAATTATGAATCATGAATTGAATCATGAATCATGAATCATGAATCAAATCTTGAATCATGAATCATGAATTGAATCATGAATCATAAATCGAATCATGAATCATGAATAATGAATTGAATCATGAATTGAATCATGAATTGAATCATGAAACATGAATCATGAATCGAATCATGAATCATGAAATGAATCATGAATCATGAATCATGAATTGGTTCATGAATCAGGAATCATGAATC